>NW_027139580.1:0-147983 GCF_035084215.1 Heptranchias perlo | reverse complement strand
TAAATTATTGCATTATTTATATCATAAATTAAGCAATTTATTATAAATTGAATAATTGAATTATTTATACAATTGATTATATTCGAATTATTTTTATAATAAATTAAACAATTCATTATTAAATAAATCATTGAATTATTAATATAATAAATTTAAACTATTGAATTATTTATATAATGAATTAAACTTTGAAATATTTTAATAATATATTACACAATTCATTTTAAAATAATCACTTGAATTATTTATAAAATAAATTAAACAATTCATTATTAATTAAACTGTGGAATTATTCATGTAATAAATTAAACTACTGAATTGTTTATATAATAAATTAAACTTTGAATTACTTTTATAATAAATTAAACAATTCATTTTAAAATAATCACTTGAATTATTCATAAAATAAATTAACCAATTCATTATAAATTAAACTGTTGAATTATTTATAAAATAAATTGAACTTTTAATTCTTTTTATAATAAATTGAACAATTCATTTCAAAATAATCACTTGAATTATTTATAAAATAAATGTAACAATTGATTATAAATTAAACTATTGAATTATTTATATAATAAATTTAAAAATTCATTATAAAACAAATTATTGAATTATTTATATAATAGATTATACTATTGAATTATTTATATAATAAATTAAACTATTGAATTATTTATATAATAAATTAAACTATGCATTATTTCAATAATAAATTAAACAATCCATTTTGAAATAATCACATGAATTATTTATAAAATAAATTTAACAATTGATTATAAATTAAACTATTGAATTATTTATATAATAAATTTAAAAATTCATTATAAAATAAATTATTGAATTATTTATATAATAGATTAAACTATTGAATTATTTGTATAATAAATTAAACTTTGAATTATTTTCATATTCAATGAAACAATTCATTTTAAAATAATCACATCAATTCATTATTAATTAAAGTATAGAATTATTTATATAATAAATTAACCATTGAATTATTTTTATAATAAATTAAACAATTGCATTATTTATATAATAAATTAAATTTGACTTATTTTTATAATAAATTAAACAATTCATTTTAAAATAATCACTTGAATTATTTATAAAATCAATTAAACAATTCATTATAAATTAAACTACTGAATTATTTATATAATAAATTAAACCTTGATTTATTCTTATAATGAATTAAACAATTCATTTAAAAATAACCACTTGAATTATTTATATAATAAATTGATCAATTCATTTTAAAATAATCACATGAATTATTTATAAAATAAATGAAACAATTCATCACATGAATTATTTATATAATAAATGAAACAATTCATTATAAATCAAACTATTGAATTATTTATATAATAAATTAAACTATTCATTTTGAATTAAACTATTGAATTATTTATATAATTAATCAAATTTGAATCATTTTTATAATAAATTAAACAATTCATTTTAAAATAATCACATGAATTATTTATATAATAAAATAAACAATTCATTTTCAAATATTCACTTGAATTATTCACATAATAAATTAAACAATTCATTTTAAAATAATCACATGAATTATTTACATAATAAATGATACAATTCATTATAAATTAAACTATCGAATTATTTATATAATTAATCAAATTTGAATCATTTTTATAATAAATTAAACAACTCATTTTAAAATAATTACTTGAATTATTTATGTAATAAAATAAACAATTCATTATAATTAAACTATTGAATTATTTATAAAATAAATTAAATATTGAATTATTTTTATAATAATTAATCACTTCATTTTAAAATAATCACTTGAATTATTCATATAATAAATTGAACAATTCATTAGAAATTAAACTATTGAATTATTTATACAATAAATTAAACTGAATTATTTTTATAATAAACTAAACAACTCATTTTAAAATAATCACATGAATTATTAATAAAATAAATTAAACAATTCATTATTAATTAAACTATTTAATTATTTATCTAATAAATTAAGCAATTCATTATAAATTAAACTATTGAATTATTTATATAATAAATTCAACAATTCATTTTAAAATAATCACTTGAATTATTCATGTAATAAATTAAACTACTGAATTGTTTATATAATAAATTAAACTTTGAATTACTTTTATAATAAATTAAACAATTCATTTTAAAATAATCACTTGAATTATTCATAAAATAAATTAACCAATTCATTATAAATTAAACTGTTGAATTATTTATAAAATAAATTAAACTATTCCACCAATTATATAATAAATTAAACGTTGAATTATTTTTATAATAAATTAAACAATTCATTTTAAAATAATCACTTGAATTATTTATAAAATGAATTAAACAATTCATTATAAATTAAACTACTGAATTATTTATATAATAAATTAAACCTTGATTTATTCTTATAATGAATTAAACAATTCATTTAAAAATAACCACTTGAATTATTTATATAATAAATTAATCAATTCATTTTAAAATAATCACATGAATTATTTCATAGAATCATAGAATCATAGAAGTTACAACATGGAAACAGGCCCTTCGGCCCAACATGTCCATGTCGCCCAGTTTATACCACTAAGCTAGTCCCAATTGCCTGCACTTGGCCCATATCCCTCGATACCCATCTTCCCCATGTAACTGTCCAAATGCTTTTTAAAAGACAAAATTGTACCCGCCTCTACTACTGCCTCTGGCAGCTCGTTCCAGACACTCACCACCCTTTGAGTGAAAAAATTGCCCCTCTGGATCCTTTTGTATCTCTCCCCTCTCACCTTAAATCTGTGCCCCCTCGTTATAGACTCCCCTACCTTTGGGAAAAGATTTTGACTATCGACCTTATCTATGCCCCTCATTATTTTATAGACTTCTATAAGATCACCCCTTAACCTCCTACTCTCCAGGGAATAAAGTCCCAGTCTGTCTAACCTCTCCCTGTAAGTCAAACCATCAAGTCCCGGTAGCATCCTAGTAAATCTTTTCTGCACTCTTTCTAGTTTAATAATATCCTTTCTATAATAGGGTGACCAGAACTGTACACAGTACTCCAAGTTTGGCCTCACCAATGCCCTGTACAACTTCAACAAGACATCCCAACTCCTGCATTCAATGTTCTGACCAATGAAACCAAGCATGCTGAATGCCTTCTTCACCACCCTATCCACCTGTGACTCCACTTTCAAGGAGCTATGAATCTGTACTCCTAGATCTCTTTGTTCTATAACTCTCCCCAACGCCCTCCCATTAACGGAGTAGGTCCTGGCCCGATTCGATCTACCAAAATGCATCACCTCACATTTATCTAAATTAAACTCCATCTGCCATTCATCGGCCCACTGGCCCAATTTATCAAGATCCCGTTGCAATCCTAGATAACCTTCTTCACTGTCCACAATGCCACCAATCTTGGTGTCATCTGCAAACTTACTAACCATGCCTCCTAAATTCTCATCCAAATCATTAATATAAATAACAAATAACAGCGGACCCAGCACCGATCCCTGAGGCACACCGCTGGACACAGGCATCCAGTTTGAAAAACAACCCTCGACAACCACCCTCTGTCTTCTGTCGTCAAGCCAATTTTGTATCCAATTGGCTACCTCACCTTGGATCCCATGAGATTTAACCTTATGTAACAACCTACCATGCGGTACCTTGTCAAATGCTTTGCTGAAGTCCATGTAGACCACGTCTACTGCACAGCCCTCATCTATCTTCTTGGTTACCCCTTCAAAAAACTCAATCAAATTCGTGAGACATGATTTTCCTCTCACAAAACCATGCTGACTGTTCCTAATTAGTCCCTGCCTCTCCAAATGCCTGTAGATTCTGTCCCTCAGAATACCCTCTAACAACTTACCCACTACAGATGTCAGGCTCACTGGTCTGTAGTTCCCAGGCTTTTCCCTGCCGCCCTTCTTAAACAAAGGGACAACATTTGCTACCCTCCAATCTTCAGGCACCTCACCTGTAGCGGTGGATGATTCAAATATCTCTGCTAGGGGACCCACAATTTCCTCCCTAACCTCCCATAACGTCCTGGGATTTATAAAATAAATGAAACAAATCATCACATGAATTATTTATATAATAAATGAAACAATTCATTATAAATCAAACTATTGAATTATTTATATAATAAATTAAACTATTCATTTTGAATTAAACTATTGAATTATTTATATAATTAATCAAATTTGAATCATTTTTATAATAAATTAAACAATTCATTTTAAAATAATCACATGAATTATTTATATAATAAAATAAACAATTCATTTTCAAATATTCACTTGAATTATTTACATAATAAATTAAACAATTCATTTTAAAATAATCACATGAATTATTTACATAATAAATGATACAATTCATTATAAATTAAACTATCGAATTATTTATATAATTAATCAAATTTGAATCATTTTTATAATAAATTAAACAACTCATTTTAAAATAATTACTTGAATTATTTATATAATAAAATAAACAATTCATTTTCAAATATTCACTTGAATTATTTACATAATAAATTAAACAATTCATTTTAAAATAATCACATGAATTATTTACATAATAAATGATACAATTCATTATAAATTAAACTATCGAATTATTTATATAATTAATCAAATTTGAATCATTTTTATAATAAATTAAACAACTCATTTTAAAATAATTACTTGAATTATTTATGTAATAAAATAAACAATTCATTATAATTAAACTATTGAATTATTTATATAATAAATTAAATATTGAATTATTTTTATAATAATTAATCACTTCATTTTAAAATAATCACTTGAATTATTCATATAATAAATTGAACAATTCATTATAAATTAAACTATTGAATTATTTATACAATAAATTAAACTTTGAATTATTTTTATAATAAACTAAACAACTCATTTTAAAATAATCACATGAATTATTAATAAAATAAATTAAACAATTCATTATTAATTAAACTATTGAATTATTTATCTAATAAATTAAGCAATTCATTATAAATTAAACTATTGAATTATTTATATAATAAATTCAGCAATTCATTTTAAAATAATCACTTGAATTATTCATATAATAAATTAAACAATTCATTTTAAAATAATCGCATGAATTATTTATAAAATAAATGAAAGAAATCCTTATTAATTAAACGATTGAATTATTTATATAATAAATTAAACTATTGAATTATTTATATGATAAATTAAATTTGAATTATTTTTATAATAAATAAAACAATTCATTTTAAAATAATCACTTGAATCATTTATATAATAAATTAAACAATTCATTATAAATTAAACTATTGAATTATTTATATAACAAATTAAACAAGTCATTATAAATTAAACTATTGAATTATTTTTATAATAAATTAAACTTTGAATTATTTTCATATTCAATGAAACAATTCATTTTAAAATAATCACAACAATTCATTATTAATTAAAGTATAGAATTATTTATAAAATAAATTAACCATTGAATTATTTTTATAATAAATTAATCGCTTTATTTTAAAATAATCACTTGAATTATTTATATAATAAATTGAACAATTCATTTTAAAATAATCGCATGAATTATTTATAAAATAAATGAAAGAAATCCTTATTAATTAAACGATTGAATTATTTATATAATAAATTAAACTATTGAATTATTTATATGATAAATTAAATTTGAATTATTTTTATAATAAACTAAACAACTCATTTTAAAATAATCACATGAATTATTTATAAAATAAATTAAACAATTCATTTTTAATTAAACTATTGAATTATTTATCTAATAAATTAAGCAATTCATTATAAATTAAACTATTGAATTATTTATAAAATAAATTAAACTATTCCACCAATTATATCATAAATTAAACTTGAATTATTTTTATATTAAATTAAACAATTCATTATAAATTAAATTATTGAATTATTTATATAATAAATTAATCAATTCATTACAAATTAAATTGTTGAATTATTTATATAATAAATTAAACTATTGAATTATTTATATAATAAATTAAACTATTGAATTGTTTATATAATAAATTAAACTTTGAATTACTTTTATCATAAATTAAACAATTCATTTTAAAACAATCACTTGAATTTTTTATAAAATAAATGAAACAATTCATTATAAATTAAAATATTGAATTATTTTTATAATAAATTAAACTATTGAATTATTTATATAATAAATTAAACTATGTATTATTTAGTTATAAATTAAACAATCCATTTTGAAATAATCACATGAATTATTATAAAATAAATAAAACAATTCATTATAAATTAAACTATTGAATTATTTATATAATAAATTATATTTGAATCATTTTTATAATAAATTAAACAACTCATTTTAAAATAATTACTTGAATTATTTATGTAATAAAATAAACAATTCATTATAATTAAACTATTGAATTATTTATATAATAAATTAAATATTGAATTATTTTTATAATAATTAATCACTTCATTTTAAAATAATCACTTGAATTATTCATATAATAAATTGAACAATTCATTAGAAATTAAACTATTGAATTATTTATACAATAAATTAAACTGAATTATTTTTATAATAAACTAAACAACTCATTTTAAAATAATCACATGAATTATTAATAAAATAAATTAAACAATTCATTATTAATTAAACTATTGAATTATTTATCTAATAAATTAAGCAATTCATTATAAATTAAACTATTGAATTATTTATATAATAAATTCAACAATTCATTTTAAAATAATCACTTGAATTATTCATGTAATAAATTAAACTACTGAATTGTTTATATAATAAATTAAACTTTGAATTACTTTTATAATAAATTAAACAATTCATTTTAAAATAATCACTTGAATTATTCATAAAATAATTAAACAATTCATTATAAATTAAACTGTTGAATTATTTATAAAATAAATTAAACTATTCCACCAATTATATAATAAATTAAACGTTGAATTATTTTTATAATAAATTAAACAATTCATTTTAAAATAATCACTTGAATTATTTATAAAATGAATTAAACAATTCATTATAAATTAAACTACTGAATTATTTATATAATAAATTAAACCTTGATTTATTCTTATAATGAATTAAACAATTCATTTAAAAATAACCACTTGAATTATTTATATAATAAATTAATCAATTCATTTTAAAATAATCACATGAATTATTTCATAGAATCATAGAATCATAGAAGTTACAACATGGAAACAGGCCCTTCGGCCCAACATGTCCATGTCGCCCAGTTTATACCACTAAGCTAGTCCCAATTGCCTGCACTTGGCCCATATCCCTCGATACCCATCTTCCCCATGTAACTGTCCAAATGCTTTTTAAAAGACAAAATTGTACCCGCCTCTACTACTGCCTCTGGCAGCTCGTTCCAGACACTCACCACCCTTTGAGTGAAAAAATTGCCCCTCTGGATCCTTTTGTATCTCTCCCCTCTCACCTTAAATCTGTGCCCCCTCGTTATAGACTCCCCTACCTTTGGGAAAAGATTTTGACTATCGACCTTATCTATGCCCCTCATTATTTTATAGACTTCTATAAGATCACCCCTTAACCTCCTACTCTCCAGGGAATAAAGTCCCAGTCTGTCTAACCTCTCCCTGTAAGTCAAACCATCAAGTCCCGGTAGCATCCTAGTAAATCTTTTCTGCACTCTTTCTAGTTTAATAATATCCTTTCTATAATAGGGTGACCAGAACTGTACACAGTACTCCAAGTGTGGCCTCACCAATGCCCTGTACAACTTCAACAAGACATCCCAACTCCTGCATTCAATGTTCTGACCAATGAAACCAAGCATGCTGAATGCCTTCTTCACCACCCTATCCACCTGTGACTCCACTTTCAAGGAGCTATGAATCTGTACTCCTAGATCTCTTTGTTCTATAACTCTCCCCAACGCCCTCCCATTAACGGAGTAGGTCCTGGCCCGATTCGATCTACCAAAATGCATCACCTCACATTTATCTAAATTAAACTCCATCTGCCATTCATCGGCCCACTGGCCCAATTTATCAAGATCCCGTTGCAATCCTAGATAACCTTCTTCACTGTCCACAATGCCACCAATCTTGGTGTCATCTGCAAACTTACTAACCATGCCTCCTAAATTCTCATCCAAATCATTAATATAAATAACAAATAACAGCGGACCCAGCACCGATCCCTGAGGCACACCGCTGGACACAGGCATCCAGTTTGAAAAACAACCCTCGACAACCACCCTCTGTCTTCTGTCGTCAAGCCAATTTTGTATCCAATTGGCTACCTCACCTTGGATCCCATGAGATTTAACCTTATGTAACAACCTACCATGCGGTACCTTGTCAAATGCTTTGCTGAAGTCCATGTAGACCACGTCTACTGCACAGCCCTCATCTATCTTCTTGGTTACCCCTTCAAAAAACTCAATCAAATTCGTGAGACATGATTTTCCTCTCACAAAACCATGCTGACTGTTCCTAATTAGTCCCTGCCTCTCCAAATGCCTGTAGATTCTGTCCCTCAGAATACCCTCTAACAACTTACCCACTACAGATGTCAGGCTCACTGGTCTGTAGTTCCCAGGCTTTTCCCTGCCGCCCTTCTTAAACAAAGGGACAACATTTGCTACCCTCCAATCTTCAGGCACCTCACCTGTAGCGGTGGATGATTCAAATATCTCTGCTAGGGGACCCGCAATTTCCTCCCTAACCTCCCATAACGTCCTGGGATTTATAAAATAAATGAAACAAATCATCACATGAATTATTTATATAATAAATGAAACAATTCATTATAAATCAAACTATTGAATTATTTATATAATAAATTAAACTATTCATTTTGAATTAAACTATTGAATTATTTATATAATTAATCAAATTTGAATCATTTTTATAATAAATTAAACAATTCATTTTAAAATAATCACATGAATTATTTATATAATAAAATAAACAATTCATTTTCAAATATTCACTTGAATTATTTACATAATAAATTAAACAATCCATTTTAAAATAATCACATGAATTATTTACATAATAAATGATACAATTCATTATAAATTAAACTATTGAATTATTTTACAATAAATTAAATTTGAATTATTTTTATAATAAATTAAACAACTCATTTTAAAATAATTACTTGAATTATTTATGTAATAAAATAAACAATTCATTATAATTAAACTATTGAATTATTTATATAATAAATTAAATATTGAATTATTTTTATAATAATTAATCACTTCATTTTAAAATAATCACTTGAATTATTCATATAATAAATTGAACAATTCATTATAAATTAAACTATTGAATTATTTATACAATAAATTAAACTTTGAATTATTTTTATAATAAACTAAACAACTCATTTTAAAATAATCACATGAATTATTAATAAAATAAATTAAACAATTCATTATTAATTAAACTATTGAATTATTTATCTAATAAATTAAGCAATTCATTATAAATTAAACTATTGAATTATTTATATAATAAATTCAGCAATTCATTTTAAAATAATCACTTGAATTATTCATATAATAAATTAAACAATTCATTTTAAAATAATCGCATGAATTATTTATAAAATAAATGAAAGAAATCCTTATTAATTAAACGATTGAATTATTTATATAATAAATTAAACTATTGAATTATTTATATGATAAATTAAATTTGAATTATTTTTATAATAAATAAAACAATTCATTTTAAAATAATCACTTGAATCATTTATATAATAAATTAAACAATTCATTATAAATTAAACTATTGAATTATTTATATAACAAATTAAACAAGTCATTATAAATTAAACTATTGAATTATTTTTATAATAAATTAAACTTTGAATTATTTTCATATTCAATGAAACAATTCATTTTAAAATAATCACAACAATTCATTATTAATTAAAGTATAGAATTATTTATAAAATAAATTAACCATTGAATTATTTTTATAATAAATTAATCGCTTTATTTTAAAATAATCACTTGAATTATTTATATAATAAATTGAACAATTCATTTTAAAATAATCGCATGAATTATTTATAAAATAAATGAAAGAAATCCTTATTAATTAAACGATTGAATTATTTATATAATAAATTAAACTATTGAATTATTTATATGATAAATTAAATTTGAATTATTTTTATAATAAACTAAACAACTCATTTTAAAATAATCACATGAATTATTTATAAAATAAATTAAACAATTCATTTTTAATTAAACTATTGAATTATTTATCTAATAAATTAAGCAATTCATTATAAATTAAACTATTGAATTATTTATAAAATAAATTAAACTATTCCACCAATTATATCATAAATTAAACTTGAATTATTTTTATATTAAATTAAACAATTCATTATAAATTAAATTATTGAATTATTTATATAATAAATTAATCAATTCATTACAAATTAAATTGTTGAATTATTTATATAATAAATTAAACTATTGAATTATTTATATAATAAATTAAACTATTGAATTGTTTATATAATAAATTAAACTTTGAATTACTTTTATCATAAATTAAACAATTCATTTTAAAACAATCACTTGAATTTTTTATAAAATAAATGAAACAATTCATTATAAATTAACATATTGAATTATTTTTATAATAAATTAAACTATTGAATTATTTATATAATAAATTAAACTATGTATTATTTAGTTATAAATTAAACAATCCATTTTGAAATAATCACATGAATTATTATAAAATAAATAAAACAATTCATTATAAATTAAACTATTGAATTATTTATATAATAAATTATATTTGAATTATTTTTATAATAAATTAAACAATTCATTATAAATTAAATTATTGAATTATTGATATAATAAATTAAACAATTGAATTATAAATTAAAATATTGAATTATTTTTATAATACATTAAACTATTGAATTATTTGTATAATAAATTAAATGATGTATTATTTTAATAATAAATTAAACAATCCATTTTGAAATAATCACATGAATTATTTAAAAATAAATTGAACAATTCATTATAAATTAAACTATTGAATTATTTATATAATAAATTAAACAATTCATTATAAATTAAATTATTGAATTATTTATATGATAAATTAAACAATTCATTATAAATTAAATTATTGAATTATTTATATAATAAATTAAACTATTGAATAATTTATATAATAAATTAAACTATTGAATTATTTATATAATAAATTAAACTATTCATTTTGAATTAAACTATTGAATTATTTATATAATTAATCAAATTTGAATCATTTTTATAATAAATTAAACAATTCATTTTAAAATAATCACATGAATTATTTATATAATAAAATAAACAATTCATTTTCAAATATTCACTTGAATTATTTACATAATAAATTAAACAATCCATTTTAAAATAATCACATGAATTATTTACATAATAAATGATACAATTCATTATAAATTAAACTATTGAATTATTTTACAATAAATTAAATTTGAATTATTTTTATAATAAATTAAACAACTCATTTTAAAATAATTACTTGAATTATTTATGTAATAAAATAAACAATTCATTATAATTAAACTATTGAATTATTTATATAATAAATTAAATATTGAATTATTTTTATAATAATTAATCACTTCATTTTAAAATAATCACTTGAATTATTCATATAATAAATTGAACAATTCATTATAAATTAAACTATTGAATTATTTATACAATAAATTAAACTTTGAATTATTTTTATAATAAACTAAACAACTCATTTTAAAATAATCACATGAATTATTAATAAAATAAATTAAACAATTCATTATTAATTAAACTATTGAATTATTTATCTAATAAATTAAGCAATTCATTATAAATTAAACTATTGAATTATTTATATAATAAATTCAGCAATTCATTTTAAAATAATCACTTGAATTATTCATATAATAAATTAAACAATTCATTTTAAAATAATCGCATGAATTATTTATAAAATAAATGAAAGAAATCCTTATTAATTAAACGATTGAATTATTTATATAATAAATTAAACTATTGAATTATTTATATGATAAATTAAATTTGAATTATTTTTATAATAAATAAAACAATTCATTTTAAAATAATCACTTGAATCATTTATATAATAAATTAAACAATTCATTATAAATTAAACTATTGAATTATTTATATAACAAATTAAACAAGTCATTATAAATTAAACTATTGAATTATTTTTATAATAAATTAAACTTTGAATTATTTTCATATTCAATGAAACAATTCATTTTAAAATAATCACAACAATTCATTATTAATTAAAGTATAGAATTATTTATAAAATAAATTAACCATTGAATTATTTTTATAATAAATTAATCGCTTTATTTTAAAATAATCACTTGAATTATTTATATAATAAATTGAACAATTCATTTTAAAATAATCGCATGAATTATTTATAAAATAAATGAAAGAAATCCTTATTAATTAAACGATTGAATTATTTATATAATAAATTAAACTATTGAATTATTTATATGATAAATTAAATTTGAATTATTTTTATAATAAACTAAACAACTCATTTTAAAATAATCACATGAATTATTTATAAAATAAATTAAACAATTCATTTTTAATTAAACTATTGAATTATTTATCTAATAAATTAAGCAATTCATTATAAATTAAACTATTGAATTATTTATAAAATAAATTAAACTATTCCACCAATTATATCATAAATTAAACTTGAATTATTTTTATATTAAATTAAACAATTCATTATAAATTAAATTATTGAATTATTTATATAATAAATTAATCAATTCATTACAAATTAAATTGTTGAATTATTTATATAATAAATTAAACTATTGAATTATTTATATAATAAATTAAACTATTGAATTGTTTATATAATAAATTAAACTTTGAATTACTTTTATCATAAATTAAACAATTCATTTTAAAACAATCACTTGAATTTTTTATAAAATAAATGAAACAATTCATTATAAATTAACATATTGAATTATTTTTATAATAAATTAAACTATTGAATTATTTATATAATAAATTAAACTACGTATTATTTAGTTATAAATTAAACAATCCATTTTGAAATAATCACATGAATTATTATAAAATAAATAAAACAATTCATTATAAATTAAACTATTGAATTATTTATATAATAAATTATATTTGAATTATTTTTATAATAAATTAAACAATTCATTATAAATTAAATTATTGAATTATTGATATAATAAATTAAACAATTGAATTATAAATTAAAATATTGAATTATTTTTATAATACATTAAACTATTGAATTATTTGTATAATAAATTAAATGATGTATTATTTTAATAATAAATTAAACAATCCATTTTGAAATAATCACATGAATTATTTAAAAATAAATTGAACAATTCATTATAAATTAAACTATTGAATTATTTATATGATAAATTAAACAATTCATTATAAATTAAATTATTGAATTATTTATATAATAAATTAAACTATTGAATAATTTATATAATAAATTAAACTATTGAATTATTTATATAATAAATTAAACTATTGAATTGTTTATATAATAAATTAAACTTTGAATTACTTTTATCATAAATTAAACAATTCATTTTAAAACAATCACTTGAATTTTTTATAAAATAAATGAAACTTTTCATTATAAATTAAAATATTGAATTATTTATATAATAAATTAAACTATTGAATTATTTTTATAATAAATTAAACTATTGAATTATTTATATAATAAATTAAACTATTGAATTATTTATATAATAAATTAAACTTTGAATTATTTTTATAATAAATTAAGCAATTCATTTAAAAATATTCACTTGAATGATTGATATAATAAATTAAACAATTCATTATAAATTAAAATATTGAATTATTTATAAAATAATTGAAACTATTCCACCATTTATATAATAAATTAAAGTTTGAATTATTTGAATAATCAATTACACAATTCATTTTAAAATAATCACTTGAATTATTTATAAAATGAATTAAACAATTCATTATAAATTAAACTATTGAATTATTTATACAATAAATTAAACTATTGAATTGTTTATATAATAAATTAAACTTTGAAATACTTTTATAATAAATTAGCAATTCATTTTAAAATAATCACTTGAATTATTTATAAAATGAATTAAACAATTCTTTTTAAAATAATCACTTGAATTATATATAAAATAAATTAAACAATTCATTATAAATTAAGCTATTGAATAATTTATATAATAAATTAAACGATTGAATTATTTATATAATAAATTAAACTATTGAATTATTTATATAATAAATTAAACTTTGAAATATTTTAATAATATATTACACAATTCATTTTAAAATAATCACTTGAATTACTTATAAAATAAATTAAACAATTCATTATTAATTAAACTGTGGAATTATTCATGTAATAAATTAAGCAATTCATTATAAATTAAACTATTGAATTATTTATATAATAAATTAAATTTGAATGATTTTTATAATAAATTAAACAATTCATTATAAATTAAATTATTGAATTATTGATATAATAAATTAAACAATTGAATTATAAATTAAAATATTGAATTATTTTTATAATACATTAAACTATTGAATTATTGTTATAATAAATTAAACTATGTATTATTTTAATAATAAATTAAACAATCCATTTTGAAATAATCACATGAATTATTTAAAAATAAATTGAACAATTCATTATAAATTAAACTATTGAATTATTTATATAATAAATTAAACTATTGAATTGTTTATATAATAAATTAAACTTTGAATTACTTTTATCATAAATTAAACAATTCATTTTAAAACAATCACTTGAATTTTTTATAAAATAAATGAAACAATTCATTATAAATTAAAATATTGAATTATTTTTATAATAAATTAAACTATTGAATTGTTTATATAATAAATTAAACTATTGAATTATTTTTATAATAAATTAAACTATTGAATTATTTATATAATAAATTAAACTATTGAATTATTTATATAATAAATTAAACTTTGAATTATTTTTATAATAAATTAAACAATTCATTTAAAAATATTCACTTGAATGATTGATATAATAAATTAAACAATTCATTATAAATTAAACTATTGAATTATTTATAAAATAATTGAAACTATTCCACCATTTATATAATAAATTAAAGTTTGAATTATTTGAATAATCAATTACACAATTCATTTTAAAATAATCACTTGAATTATTTATAAAATGAATTAAACAATTCTTTTTAAAATAATCACTTGAATTATATATAAAATAAATTAAACAATTCATTATAAATTAAGCTATTGAATAATTTATATAATAAATTAAACGATTGAATTATTTATATAATAAATTAAACTATTGAATTGTTAATATAATAAATTAAACTTTGAATTACTTTTATAATAAATTAAACAATTCATTATTAAATAAATCATTGAATTATTTACATAATAAATTTAAACTATTGAATTATTTATATAATAAATTAAACTTTGAAATATTTTAATAATATATTACACAATTCATTTTAAAATAATCACTTGAATTACTCATAAAATAAATTAAACAATTCATTATTAATTAAACTGTGGAATTATTCATGTAATAAATTAAACTATTGAATTATTTATATAAAAGATTAAACTACTGAATTGTTTATATAATAAATTAAACTTTGAATTACTTTTATAATAAATTAAACAATTCATTATAAAATAAACTGTTGAATTATTTATATAATAAATTGAACTTTGAATTATTTTTATAAAAAATTAAACCGTGTATTATTTTTAAAATAAATTAAACAATCCATTTTGAAATAATCACATGAATTATTTATAAAATAAATTAAACAATTCATTATAAATTAAACTATTGAATTATTTGTATAATAAATTAAACAATTCATTCTGAATTAAATGATTGAATTATTTATATAAGTTAAACTATTGAATTATTTATAAAATAAATTAAACTATTCCACCAATTATATAATAAATTAAACATTGAATTATTTTTATAATAAATTAAACAATTCATTTTGAAATAATCGCTTGAATTATTTTTATAATAAATTAAACAATTCATTATAAATTAAATTATTGCATTATTTATATCATAAATTAAGCAATTTATTATAAATTGAATAATTGAATTATTTATACAATTGATTATATTCGAATTATTTTTATAATAAATTAAACAATTCATTATTAAATAAATCATTGAATTATTAATATAATAAATTTAAACTATTGAATTATTTATATAATGAATTAAACTTTGAAATATTTTAATAATATATTACACAATTCATTTTAAAATAATCACTTGAATTATTTATAAAATAAATTAAACAATTCATTATTAATTAAACTGTGGAATTATTCATGTAATAAATTAAACTACTGAATTGTTTATATAATAAATTAAACTTTGAATTACTTTTAAAATAAATTGAACAATTCATTTTAAAATAATCACTTGAATTATTCATAAAATAAATGTAACAATTGATTATAAATTAAACTATTGAATTATTTATATAATAAATTTAAAAATTCATTATAAAATAAATTATTGAATTATTTATATAATAGATTATACTATTGAATTATTTATATAATAAATTAAACTTTGAATTATTTTCATATTCAATGAAACAATTCATTTTAAAATAATCACATCAATTCATTATTAATTAAAGTATAGAATTATTTATATAATAAATTAACCATTGAATTATTTTTATAATAAATTAAACAATTGCATTATTTATATAATAAATTAAATTTGACTTATTTTTATAATAAATTAAACAATTCATTTTAAAATAATCACTTGAATTATTTATAAAATGAATTAAACAATTCATTATAAATTAAACTACTGAATTATTTATATAATAAATTAAACCTTGATTTATTCTTATAATGAATTAAACAATTCATTTAAAAATAACCACTTGAATTATTTATATAATAAATTGATCAATTCATTTTAAAATAATCACATGAATTATTTATAAAATAAATGAAACAATTCATCACATGAATTGTTTATATAATAAATGAAACAATTCATTATAAATCAAACTATTGAATTATTTATATAATAAATTAAACTATTCATTTTGAATTAAACTATTGAATTATTTATATAATTAATCAAATTTGAATCATTTTTATAATAAATTAAACAATTCATTTTAAAATAATCACATGAAATATTTATATAATAAAATAAACAATTCATTTTCAAATATTCACTTGAATTATTTACATAATAAATTAAACAATTCATTTTAAAATAATCACATGAATTATTTACATAATAAATGATACAATTCATTATAAATTAAACTATCGAATTATTTATATAATTAATCAAATTTGAATCATTTTTATAATAAATTAAACAACTCATTTTAAAATAATTACTTGAATTATTTATGTAATAAAATAAACAATTCATTATAATTAAACTATTGAATTATTTATATAATAAATTAAATATTGAATTATTTTTATAATAATTAATCACTTCATTTTAAAATAATCACTTGAATTATTCATATAATAAATTGAACAATTCATTATAAATTAAACTATTGAATTATTTATACAATAAATTAAACTGAATTATTTTTATAATAAACTAAACAACTCATTTTAAAATAATCACATGAATTATTAATAAAATAAATTAAACAATTCATTATTAATTAAACTATTGAATTATTTATCTAATAAATTAAGCAATTCATTATAAATTAAACTATTGAATTATTTATCTAATAAATTCAACAATTCATTTTAAAATAATCACTTGAATTATTCATGTAATAAATTAAACTACTGAATTGTTTATATAATAAATTAAACTTTGAATTACTTTTATAATAAATTAAACAATTCATTTTAAAATAATCACTTGAATTATTCATAAAATAAATTAACCAATTCATTATAAATTAAACTGTTGAATTATTTATAAAATAAATTGAACTTTTAATTCTTTTTATAATAAATTGAACAATTCATTTCAAAATAATCACTTGAATTATTTATAAAATAAATGTAACAATTGATTATAAATTAAACTATTGAATTATTTATATAATAAATTTAAAAATTCATTATAAAATAAATTATTGAATTATTTATATAATAGATTAAACTATTGAATTATTTATATAATAAATTAAACTATTGAATTGTTTATATAATAAATTAAACTTTGAATTACTTTTATAATAAATAGAACAATTCATTTTAAAATAATCACTTGAATTATTTATGAAATAAATTAAACAATTCATTATGAATTAAACTATTGAATTATTTATATAATAAATTAAACAATTCATTATAAATTAAATTATGGAATTATTTATATAATAAATTAAGCAATTCATTATAAATTGAACTATTGAATTATTTATATAATTGATTATATTCGAATTATTTTTATAATGAATTAAACAATTCATCATAAATTAAATTATGGAATTATTTATATAATAAATTAAACTATTGAATTATTTATATGATAAATTAAATTTGAATTATATTTATAATAAATAAAACAATTCATTTGAAAATAATCACTTGAATCATTTATAAAATAAATTAAACAATTCATTATTAATTAAACTGTGGAATTATTCATGTAATAAATTAAACTACTGAATTATTTATATAATAAATTAAACTACTGAATTGTTTATATAATAAATTAAACTTTGAATTACTTTTATAATAAATTAAACAATTCATTTTAAAATAATCACTTGAATTATTCATAAAATAAATTAACCAATTCATTATAAATTAAACTGTTGAATTATTTATAAAATAAATTGAACTTTTAATTCTTTTTATAATAAATTGAACAATTCATTTCAAAATAATCACTTGAATTATTTATAAAATAAATTTAACAATTGATTATAAATTAAACTATTGAATTATTTATATAATAAATTTAAAAATTCATTATAAAATAAATTATTGAATTATTTATATAATAGATTAAACTATTGAATTGTTTATATAATAAATTAAACTATTGAATTGTTTATATAATAAATTAAACTTTGAATTACTTTTATAATAAATAGAACAATTCATTTTAAAATAATCACTTGAATTATTTATAAAATAAATTAAACAATTCATTATGAATTAAACTATTGAATTATTTATATAATAAATTAAACAATTCATTATAAATTAAATTATGTAATTATTTATATAATAAATTAAGCAATTCATTATAAATTGAACTATTGAATTATTTATATAATTGATTATATTCGAATTATTTTTATAATGAATTAAACAATTCATCATAAATTAAATTATGGAATTATTTATATAATAAATTAAACTATTGAATTATTTATGTGATAAATTAAATTTGAATTATATTTATAATAAATAAAACAATTCATTTTAAAATAATCACTTGAATTATTTATATGATAAATTAAACAATTCATTATAAATTAAACTATTGAATTATTTATATAACAAATTAAACAAGTCATTATAAATTAAACTATTGAATTATTTTCATAATAAATTAAACTTTGAATTATTTTCATATTCAATGAAACAATTCATTTAAAAATAATCACATCAATTCATTATTAATTAAAGTATAGAATTATTTATATAATAAATTAACCATTGAATTATTTTTATAATAAATTAATCACTTTATTTTAAAATAATCACTTGAATTATTTATATAATAAATTGAACAATTCATTATAAATTAAACTATTGAATTATTTATACAATAAATTAAACTTTGAATTATTTTTATAATAAACTAAACAACTCATTTTAAAACAATCACATGAATTATTTAGAAAATAAATTAAACAATTCATTATTAATTAAACTATTGTATTATTTATCTAATAAATTAAGCAATTCATTATAAATTAAACTATTGAATTATTTATATAATAAATTAAACCTTGAATTATTCTTATAATAAATGAAACAATTCATTTAAAAATAACCACTTGAATTATTTATATAATTATTTAAACAATTCATTATGAATTAAATTATTGAATTATTTATTTAATAAATTAAACAATTCATTATAAATTAAACTATTGAATTATTTATATAATTAATCAAATTTGAATCATTTTGATAATAAATTAAACAATTCATTTTAAAATAATCACATGAATTATTTATATAATAAAATAAACAATTCATTTTCAAATAATCACTTGAATTATTTATATAATAAATGAAACAATTCATTATAAATTGAGCAATTGAATTATTTATACAATTGATTATATTCTAATTATTTTTATAATAAATTAAACAATTCATTATTAAATAAATCATTGAATTATTTATATAATAAATTAAACTTTTAAATATTTTAATAATATATTACACAATTCATTTTAAAATAATCACTTGAATTATTTATAAAATAAATTAAACAATCCATTATTAATTAAACTGTTGAATTATTTATATAATAAATTAAACTATTGAATTATTTATATAATAAATTAAACTACTGAATTGTTTATATAATAAATTAAACTTTGAATTACTTTTATAATAAATTAAACTATTCATTTTAAAATAATCACTTGAATTATTTATAAAATAAATTAAACAATTCATTATAAATTAAACGATTGAATTATTTTACAATAAATTAAATTTGAATTATTTTTATATTAAATGAAGCAATTCATTTTAAAATAATCACATGAATTATTTATAAAATAAATTAAACAATTCATTATGAATTAAACTATTGAATTATTTATATAACAAATTAAAGTTTGAATTATTTATAAAATAAATTAAACAATTCATTATAAATTGAAATATTGAATTATTTTTATAATACATTAAACTATTGAATTATTTATATAATAAATTAAACTATGTATTATTTCAATAATAAATTAAACAATCCATTTTGAAATAATCACATGAATTATTTATAAAATAAATTTAACAATTGATTATAAATTAAACTATTGAATTATTTATATAATAAATTAAAAAATTCATTATAAATTAAATTATTGAATTATTTATATAATAGATTAAACTATTGAATTGTTTATATAATAAATTAAACTTTGAATTACTTTTATAATAAATTGAACAATTCATTTTAAAATAATCACTTGAATTATTTATAAAATAAATTAAACAATTCATTATGAATTAAACTATTGAATTATTTATATAATAAATTAAACAATTCATTATAAATTAAATTATGGAATTATTTATATAATAAATTAAACTATTGAATTATTTATATGATAAATTAAATTTGAATTATTTTTATAATAAATAAAACAATTCATTATAAATTAAACTATTGAATTATTTATAAAGTAAATTAAACTTTGAATTATTTTCATATTCAATGAAACAATTCATTTTAAAATAATCACATCAATTCATTATTAATTAAAGTATAGAATTATTTATATAATAAATTAAACTTTGAATTATTTTTATAATAAACTAAACAACTCATTTTAAAACAATCACATGAATTATTTATAAAATAAATTAAACAATTCATTATTAATTAAACTATTGAATTATTTATCGAATAAATTAAGCAATTCATTATAAATTAAACTATTGAATTATTTATATAATAAATTAAACCTTGAATTATTCTTATAATAAATTAAACAATTCATTTAAAAATAACCACTTGAATTATTTATATAATAATTTAAACAATTCATTATGAATTAAATAATTGAATTATTAATTTAATAAATTAAACAATTCATTATAAATTAAATTATTGAATTATTTATACAATAAATTCAAAAATTCATTTTAAAATAATCACTTGAATTATTTATATAATAAATTAAACAATTCATTTTAAAATAATCGCATGAATTATTTATAAAATAAATTAAACAATTCATTATTAATTAAACTATTGAATTATTTATATCATAAATTCAACAATTCATTTTAAAATAATCACTTGAATTATTTATATAATAAATTAATCAATTCATTTTAAAATAATCACATGAATTATTTATAAAATAAATGAAACAAATCATCACATGAATTATTTATATAATAAATGAAACAATTTGTTATAAATCAAACTATTGAATTATTTATATAATAAATTAAACTATTCATTATAAATTAAACTATTGAATTATTTATATAATTAATCAAATTTGAATCATTTTTATAATAAATTAAACAATTCATTTTAAAATAATCACATGAATTATTTATATAATAAAATAAACAATTCATTTTCAAATAATCACTTGAATTATTTACATAATAAATGAAACAATTCATTATAAATTGAACAATTGAATTATTTATATAATTGATTATATTCTAATTATTTTTACAATAAATTAAACAATTCATTATTAAATAAATCATTGAATTATTTATATAATAAATTAAACTATTGAATTATTTATATAATAAATTAAACTTTGAAATATTTTAATAATATATTACACAATTCATTTTAAAATAATCAGTTGAATTATTTATAAAATAAATTAAACAATTCATTATTAATTAAAGTGTTGAATTCTTATATAATAAATTAAACTATTGAATTATTTATATAATAAATTAAACTACTGAATTGTTTATATAATAAATTAAACTTTGAATTACTTTTATAATAAATTAAACAATTCATTTTAAAATAATCACTTGAATTATTCATAAAATAAATTAACCAATTCATTATAAATTAAACTGTTGAATTATTTATATAATAAATTGAACTTTTAATTCTTTTTATCATAAATTGAACAATTCATTTCAAAATAATCACTTGAATTATTTATATAATAAATTAAACAATTCATTATAAATTGAAATATTGAATTATTTTTATAATACATTAAACTATTGAATTATTTATATAATAAATTAAACTATGTATTATTTCAATGATAAATTAAAAAATCCATTTTGAAATAATCACATGAATTATTTATAAAATAAATTTAACAATTGATTATAAATTAAACTATTGAATTATTTATATAATAAATTAAACAATTCATTATAAATTAAATTATTGAATTATTTATATAATAGATTAAACTATTGAATGATATATATGATAAATTAAACTATTGAATTGTTTATATAATAAATTAAACTTTGAATTACTTCTATAATAAATTGAACAATTCATTTTAAAATAATCACTTGATTTATTTATAAAATAAATTAAACAATTCATTATGAATTAAACTATTGAATTATTTATATAATAAATTAAACAATTCATTGTAAATTAAATTATTAAATTATTTATATAAAAAAATTAAGCAATTCATTATAAATTGAACTATTGAATTATTTATATAATTGATTATATTCGAATTATTTTTATAATGAAGTAAACAATTCATCATGAATTAAATTATGGAATTATTTATATAATAAATTAAATTTGAATTATTTTTATAATAAATAAAACAATTCATTATAAATTAAACTATTGAATTATTTATATAATAAATTAAACAATTCATTATCAATTAAACTATTGAATTATTTATGTAATTAATAAAATTTGAATCATTTTTAAAATAAATTAAACAATTCATTTTCAAATAATCACATGAATTATTTGTATAATAAAATAAACACTTCATTTTCAAATCATCACTTGAATTATTCATATAATAAAATAAACAATTCATTATAAATTAAACCATTGAATTATTATATAATAAATTAAAGTATTGCATTATTTATATAATAAATTAAACCTTGAATTATTTTTATAATAAATTAAACAATTCATTTAAAAATAACCACTTGAATTATTTATATTACAAAATGAACAATTCATTTTCAAATAATCACTTGAATTATTTATATAATAAATGAAACAATTCATTGTAAATTAAACTATTGAATTATTTATAAAATAAATTAAACTTTGAATTATTTTTATAATAAATTAAACAACTCATTTTAAAATAATCACTTGAATTATTTATATAATAAAATAAACAATTCAGTAAAAATTAAATGATTGAATTATTTTTATAATCAATTAAACTATTGAATTATTTATATTATTAATAAAATTTGAATCATTTTTGTAATAAATTAAACTATTCATTTTAAAATAATCACTTGAATTATTTATAAAATAAATAAAACAATTCATTTTAAATTAAACTATTGAATTATTTTACAATAAATTAAATTTGAAATATTTTTATATTAAATGAAGCAATTCATTTTAAAATAATCACATGAATTATTTATAAAATAATTTAAAAATTCATTTTAAAATAATCACATGAATTATTTATGAAATAAATTGAACAATTCATTATAAATTAAAATATTGAATTATTTACATCATAAATTCAACAATTCATTTCAATATAATCACTTGAATTATTTATATAATAAATTAAACAATTCATTTTAAAGTAATCACATGAATTATTTGTAAAATAAATGAAACGATTCATTCTTAATTAAACAATTGAACTATTTATATAATAAATTAAACAATTCATTGTAAATTAAACTATTGAATTATTTATATAATAAATTAAAACTTGAATTATTTTTATAATAATTAAACAATTCATTCAAAAATAATCACTTGAATTATTTATATAATAATTTAAACTATTCATTATAAATTAAATTATTGAATTATTAATATAATACATTAAACAATTCATTTTCAAATAATCACTTGAATTATTCATATAATAAAATGAACAATTCATTACATATTAAACTATTGAATTATTAATATAATAAATTAAACAATTCATTTTAAAATAATCACATGAATTATTTATATAATAAAATAAACAATTCATTTTCAAATAATCACTTGAATTATTTATAAAATAAAATAAACAATTCATTATAAATTAAACTATTGGATTATTATATAATAAATTAAAGTATTGCATTATTTATATAATAAATTAAGTTTGAATTATTTTTATATTAAATGAAGCAACTCATTTTAAAATAATCACATAAATTATTGATATAATAAATGAAACAATTCATTGTAAATTAAACTATTGGATTATTTATATAATAAATAAAATTTGAATCATCTTTATAATAAATTAAACAATTCATTTTAAAATCATCACATGAATTATTTATATAATATAATAAGCAATTCATTTTCAAATAATCAGTTGAATTATTTGTATAATAAAATAAACAATTCATTACAAATTAAACTATTGAATTATTATATAATACATTAAAGTATTGCATTATTTATATAATAAATTAAATTTGAATTATTTTTATATTAAATGAAGCAATTCATTTTAAAATAATCACATTGATTATTAATACAATAAATGAAACAATTCATTGTAAATTAAACTATTGGATTATTTATATAATAAATTAAACCTTGAATCGTTTTAATAATAAATTAAACAATTCCTCAAAAATTAAATTATTGAATTATTAATATAATACATTAAACAATTCATTAAAAATAATCACTTGAATTATTCATATAATAAAATAAACAATTCATTATAAGTTAAACTATTGAATTATTTATATAATAAATAAAATTTGAATCATTTTTAGAATAAATTAAACAATTCATTTTAAAATAATCACATGAATTATTTATATAATAAAATAAGCAATTCATTTTCAAATAATCAGTTGAATTATTTGTATAATAAAATAAACAATTCATTATAAATTAAACTATTGAATTATGATATAATAAATTAAAGTATTGCATTATTTATATAATAAATTAAATTTGAATTATTTTTATATTAAATGAAGCAATTCATTTTAAAATAAGCACATAAATTATTTATATAATAAATGAAACAATTCACTGTAAATTAAACTATTGGATTATTCATATAATAAATTAAACAATTCATTGTAAATTAAACTATTGAATTATTTATATAATAAATTAAAGCTTGAATTATTAATACAAAAAAATTCAACAATTCATTTTAAAATAATCACTTGAATTGTTTATATAATAAATTAAACAATTCATTTTAAAATAAGAACATGAATTATTTATAAAATAAATGAAACATTTCATTTTGAATTATTTTATAACAAATTAAACAATTCATTTAAAAATAATCACATGAATGATTTATAAAATAATTTTATAATTTCATTATAAATTAAATTATTGAATTATTAATATAATACAATAAACAATTCTTTTAAAAATAATCACTTGAATTATTTATATAATAAAATAAACAATTCATTATAAATTAAACGATTGAATTATTAATATAATTAATAAAATTTGAATCATTTTTATAATAAATTAAACAATTCATTTTAAAATAATCACTTGAATTATATATGTAATAAATTAAACAATTCATTTTAAAATAATCACATGAATTATTCATAAAATAAATGAAACGATTCATTATTAATTAAACTATTGAATTATTCATATAATAAATTAAACAATTCATTGTAAATTAAACTATTGAATCATTCATACAATTAATAAAATTTGAATCATTTTTATAATACATTAAACAATTCATTTAAAATAATCACTTGAATTATTCATATAATAAAATAAACAATTCATTATATATTAAATTATTGAATTATTTATATAATAAATTAAACAATTTATTTTAAAATAATCACTTGAATTATTTATATAATAAATTTAACAATTCATTATAAGTTAAACTATTGAATTATTCACACAATTAATAAAATTTGAATCATTTTTATAGTAAATTAAACAATTCATTTTAAAATAATCACATGAATTATTTATATAATAAAATAAACAATTCATTTTCAAATAATCACTTGAATTATTTTTGTAATAAAATAAACAATTAATTTTCAAATAATCAGTTGAATTATTTATATAATAAAATAAATAATTCATTATAAATTAAACTATTGTATTATTTATATGATAAATTAAAATATTGCATTATTTATATAATAAATTAAATTTGAATTATTTTTATATTAAATGAAGAAATTCATTTTAAAATAATCACATGAATTATTCATAAAATAATTTAAAAATTCATTTTAAAATAATCACTTGAATTGTTTATATAATAAATTAAACAATTCATTTTAAAATAAGAACATGAATTATTTATAAAATAAATGAAACATTTCATTTTGAATTATTTTATAACAAATTAAACAATTCATTTAAAAATAATCACATGAATGATTTATAAAATAATTTTATAATTTCATTATAAATTAAATTATTGAATTATTAATATAATACAATAAACAATTCTTTTAAAAATAATCACTTGAATTATTTATATAATAAAATAAACAATTCATTATAAATTAAACGATTGAATTATTAATATAATTAATAAAATTTGAATCATTTTTGTAATAAATTAAACAATTCATTTTAAAATAATCACTTGAATTATATATGTAATAAATTAAACAATTCATATTAAAATAATCACATGAATTATTCATAAAATAAATGAAACGATTCATTATTAATTAAACTATTGAATTATTCATATAATTGATTATATTCTAATTATTTTTACAATAAATTAAACAATTCATTATTAAATAAATCATTGAATTATTTATATAATAAATTAAACTATTGAATTATTTATATAATAATTTAAACTATTCATTATAAATTAAATTATTGAATTATTAATATAATACATTAAACAATTCATTTTCAAATAATCACTTGAATTATTCATATAATAAAATGAACAATTCATTACATATTAAACTATTGAATTATTAATATAATAAATTAAACAATTCATTTTAAAATAATCACATGAATTATTTATATAATAAAATAAACAATTCATTTTCAAATAATCACTTGAATTATTTACATAATAAATGAAACAATTCATTATAAATTGAACAATTGAATTATTTATATAATTGATTATATTCTAATTATTTTTACAATAAATTAAACAATTCATTATTAAATAAATCATTGAATTATTTATATAATAAATTAAACTATTGAATTATTTATATAATAAATTAAACTTTGAAATATTTTAATAATATATTACACAATTCATTTTAAAATAATCAGTTGAATTATTTATAAAATAAATTAAACAATTCATTATTAATTAAAGTGTTGAATTCTTATATAATAAATTAAACTATTGAATTATTTATATAATAAATTAAACTACTGAATTGTTTATATAATAAATTAAACTTTGAATTACTTTTATAATAAATTAAACAATTCATTTTAAAATAATCACTTGAATTATTCATAAAATAAATTAACCAATTCATTATAAATTAAACTGTTGAATTATTTATATAATAAATTGAACTTTTAATTCTTTTTATCATAAATTGAACAATTCATTTCAAAATAATCACTTGAATTATTTATATAATAAATTAAACAATTCATTATAAATTGAAATATTGAATTATTTTTATAATACATTAAACTATTGAATTATTTATATAATAAATTAAACTATGTATTATTTCAATGATAAATTAAAAAATCCATTTTGAAATAATCACATGAATTATTTATAAAATAAATTTAACAATTGATTATAAATTAAACTATTGAATTATTTATATAATAAATTAAACAATTCATTATAAATTAAATTATTGAATTATTTATATAATAGATTAAACTATTGAATGATATATATGATAAATTAAACTATTGAATTGTTTATATAATAAATTAAACTTTGAATTACTTCTATAATAAATTGAACAATTCATTTTAAAATAATCACTTGATTTATTTATAAAATAAATTAAACAATTCATTATGAATTAAACTATTGAATTATTTATATAATAAATTAAACAATTCATTGTAAATTAAATTATTAAATTATTTATATAAAAAAATTAAGCAATTCATTATAAATTGAACTATTGAATTATTTATATAATTGATTATATTCGAATTATTTTTATAATGAAGTAAACAATTCATCATGAATTAAATTATGGAATTATTTATATAATAAATTAAATTTGAATTATTTTTATAATAAATAAAACAATTCATTATAAATTAAACTATTGAATTATTTATATAATAAATTAAACAATTCATTATCAATTAAACTATTGAATTATTTATGTAATTAATAAAATTTGAATCATTTTTAAAATAAATTAAACAATTCATTTTCAAATAATCACATGAATTATTTGTATAATAAAATAAACACTTCATTTTCAAATCATCACTTGAATTATTCATATAATAAAATAAACAATTCATTATAAATTAAACTATTGAATTATTTATCTTATAAATTCAATGATTCAATTTCAAATAATCACTTGAATTATTTATATAATAAATTTAAAAATTCATTATCAATTAAACAATTGAATTAGATATATAATATATTAAACTATTGCATTGTTTATATAATAAATTAAATTTGAATTATTTTTATAATAAATAAAACAATTCATTTTAAAATAATCACTTGAATTATTTATAAAATAAATTAAACAATTCATGATAAATTAAACTGTTGATTTATTTTCATAATAAATTAAACTTTGAATTATTTTCATATTCAATTATACAATTCATTTTAAAATAATCACATGAATTATTTATAAAATATATTAAACAATTCATTATAAATTAAACTATTGAATTATTTATATAACAAATTGAACTTCGAATTATTTTTGTAATGAATTAAACAATTCATTTTAAAATAATCACTTGAATTATTTATATAATAAATTAAACAATTCATTTAAATTAAATTATTGAATTATTTATGTAATAAATTAAACAATTCATTTTAAAATAATCACTTGAATTATTTACATAATAAATTAAACAATTCATTATAAATTAAACTATTGAATTATTTATACAATAAATTAAACCTTGAATTATTTTTATAATAAATTAAACAATTCATTTTAAAATAATCACTTGAATTATTTATTAAATAATTTAAACAATTCATTATCAATTAAATTATTGAATTATTAATATAATACATTAAACAAATCATTTTTAAATAATCACTTGAATTATTTATATAATAAAATAAACAATTCAGTAAAAATTAAATGATTGAATTATTTTTATAATCAATTAAACTATTGAATTATATATATTAATGATAAAATTTGAATCATTTTTATAATAAATTAATCTATTCATTTTAAAATAATCACTTGAATTATTTATAAAATAAATAAAACAATTCATTATAAATTAAACTATTGAATTATTTTACAATAAATTAAATTTGAATTATTTTTATATTAAATGAAGCAATTCATTTTAAAATAATCACATGAATTATTTATAAAATAAATTGAACAATTCATTATAAATTAAAATATTGAATTATTTATGTCATAAATTCAACAATTCATTTGATGTAATCAATTGAATTATTTATATAATAAATTAAACCTTGAATTATTTTTACAATAATTAAAGAATTCATTCAAAAATCATCACTTGAATTATTTATATAATAATTTAAACAATTCATTATAAATTAAATTATTGAATTATTAATATAATACATTAAACAAATCATTTTAAAATAATCACTTGAATTATTTACATAATAAATTAAACAATTCATTATAAATTAAACTATTGAATTATTTATACAATAAATTAAACCTTGAATTATTTTTATAATAAATTAAACAATTCATTTTAAAATAATCACTTGAATTATTTTAAAAATAAATTAAACAATTCATTATAAATTAAACTATTGAATTATTTTACAATAAATTAAATTTGAATTATTTTTATTTTAAATGAAGCAATTCATATTAAAATAATCACATGAATTATTTATAAAATAATTTAAAAATTCATTTTAAAATAATCACATGAATTATTTATAAAATAAATTGAACAATTCATTATAAATTAAAATATTGAATTATTTATATCATAAATTTAACAATTCATTTTAAAATAATCACTTGAATTATTCATATAATAAAATAAACAATTCATTTTCAAATAATCACTTGAATTATTCATATAATAAAATAAACAATTCATTATATAGTAAACTATTGAATTATTTATATAATAAAATAAACAATTCATTTTCAAATAATCACATGAATTATTTATATAATAAAATAATCAATTCATTTTCAAATAATCAGTTTAATTATTTATATAATAAAATAAACAATTCATTATAAATTAAACTATTGAATTATTATATAATAAATTAAAGTATTGCATTATTTATATAATAAATTAAATTTGAATTATTTTACATTAAATGAAGCAATTCATTTTAAAATAATCACATAAATTATTTATATAATAAAATAAACAATTCATTTTCAAATAAACACTTGAATTACTCATATCATAAAATAAACAATTCATTATAAATTAATCTATTGAATTATTTATATAATAAATTAAACTTTGCATTATTTTTATATAAAATTAAGCAATTCATTTTAAAATATCCACATGAATTATTTATAAAATAAATTAAACAATTCATTATAAGTTAAAGTATTGAATTATTTATATCATTAATAAAATTTGAATCATTTTTATAATAAATTAAACCATTCTTTTTAAAATAATCACATGAATTATTTATATAATAAAATAAACAATTAATTTTCAAATTATCAGTTGAATTATTTATATAATAAAATAAACAATTCATTATAAATTAAACTATTGAATTATTATATAATAAATTAAAGTTTTGCATTATTTATATAATCAATTAAATTTGAATTATTTTTATATTAAATGAAGCAATTCATTTTAAAATAATCACATAAATTATGTAGACAATAAATAAAACAATTCATTGTAAATTAAACTATTGGATTATTTATATAATAAATTAAGCCTTGAATTATTTTTATAATAATTTAAACAATTCATTATCAATTAAATTATTGAATTATTAATATAATACATTAAACAATTCATTTTAAAATAATCACCTGAATTATTTATATAATAAATTAAACAATTCATTATAAATTAAACTATTGAATTATATATATAATAAATAAAATTTGAATCATTTTTATAAGAAATTAAACAATTCATTATAAAATAATCACATGAATTATTTATATAATAAAATAAGCAATTCATTTTCAAATAATCAGTTGAATTATTTGTATAATAAAATAAACAATTCATTATAAATTAAACCATTGAATTATTATATAATAAATTAAAGTATTGCATTATTTATATAATAAATTAAACCTTGAATTATTTTTATAATAAATTAAACAATTCATTTAAAAATAACCACTTGAATTATTTATATTACAAAATGAACAATTCATTTTCAAATAATCACTTGAATTATTTATATAATAAATGAAACAATTCATTGTAAATTAAACTATTGAATTATTTATAAAATAAATTAAACTTTGAATTATTTTTATAATAAATTAAACAACTCATTTTAAAATAATCACTTGAATTATTTATATAATAAAATAAACAATTCAGTAAAAATTAAATGATTGAATTATTTTTATAATCAATTAAACTATTGAATTATTTATATTATTAATAAAATTTGAATCATTTTTGTAATAAATTAAACTATTCATTTTAAAATAATCACTTGAATTATTTATAAAATAAATAAAACAATTCATTTTAAATTAAACTATTGAATTATTTTACAATAAATTAAATTTGAAATATTTTTATATTAAATGAAGCAATTCATTTTAAAATAATCACATGAATTATTTATAAAATAATTTAAAAATTCATTTTAAAATAATCACATGAATTATTTATGAAATAAATTGAACAATTCATTATAAATTAAAATATTGAATTATTTACATCATAAATTCAACAATTCATTTCAATATAATCACTTGAATTATTTATATAATAAATTAAACAATTCATTTTAAAGTAATCACATGAATTATTTGTAAAATAAATGAAACGATTCATTCTTAATTAAACAATTGAACTATTTATATAATAAATTAAACAATTCATTGTAAATTAAACTATTGAATTATTTATATAATAAATTAAAACTTGAATTATTTTTATAATAATTAAACAATTCATTCAAAAATAATCACTTGAATTATTTATATAATAATTTAAACTATTCATTATAAATTAAATTATTGAATTATTAATATAATACATTAAACAATTCATTTTCAAATAATCACTTGAATTATTCATATAATAAAATGAACAATTCATTACATATTAAACTATTGAATTATTAATATAATAAATTAAACAATTCATTTTAAAATAATCACATGAATTATTTATATAATAAAATAAGCAATTCATTTTCAAATAATCACTTGAATTATTTATAAAATAAAATAAACAATTCATTATAAATTAAACTATTGGATTATTATATAATAAATTAAAGTATTGCATTATTTATATAATAAATTAAGTTTGAATTATTTTTATATTAAATGAAGCAACTCATTTTAAAATAATCACATAAATTATTGATATAATAAATGAAACAATTCATTGTAAATTAAACTATTGGATTATTTATATAATAAATAAAATTTGAATCATCTTTATAATAAATTAAACAATTCATTTTAAAATCATCACATGAATTATTTATATAATATAATAAGCAATTCATTTTCAAATAATCAGTTGAATTATTTGTATAATAAAATAAACAATTCATTACAAATTAAACTATTGAATTATTATATAATACATTAAAGTATTGCATTATTTATATAATAAATTAAATTTGAATTATTTTTATATTAAATGAAGCAATTCATTTTAAAATAATCACATTGATTATTAATACAATAAATGAAACAATTCATTGTAAATTAAACTATTGGATTATTTATATAATAAATTAAACCTTGAATCGTTTTAATAATAAATTAAACAATTCCTCAAAAATTAAATTATTGAATTATTAATATAATACATTAAACAATTCATTAAAAATAATCACTTGAATTATTCATATAATAAAATAAACAATTCATTATAAGTTAAACTATTGAATTATTTATATAATAAATAAAATTTGAATCATTTTTAGAATAAATTAAACAATTCATTTTAAAATAATCACATGAATTATTTATATAATAAAATAAGCAATTCATTTTCAAATAATCAGTTGAATTATTTGTATAATAAAATAAACAATTCATTATAAATTAAACTATTGAATTATGATATAATAAATTAAAGTATTGCATTATTTATATAATAAATTAAATTTGAATTATTTTTATATTAAATGAAGCAATTCATTTTAAAATAAGCACATAAATTATTTATATAATAAATGAAACAATTCACTGTAAATTAAACTATTGGATTATTCATATAATAAATTAAACAATTCATTGTAAATTAAACTATTGAATTATTTATATAATAAATTAAAGCTTGAATTATTAATACAAAAAAATTCAACAATTCATTTTAAAATAATCACTTGAATTGTTTATATAATAAATTAAACAATTCATTTTAAAATAAGAACATGAATTATTTATAAAATAAATGAAACATTTCATTTTGAATTATTTTATAACAAATTAAACAATTCATTTAAAAATAATCACATGAATGATTTATAAAATAATTTTATAATTTCATTATAAATTAAATTATTGAATTATTAATATAATACAATAAACAATTCTTTTAAAAATAATCACTTGAATTATTTATATAATAAAATAAACAATTCATTATAAATTAAACGATTGAATTATTAATATAATTAATAAAATTTGAATCATTTTTATAATAAATTAAACAATTCATTTTAAAATAATCACTTGAATTATATATGTAATAAATTAAACAATTCATTTTAAAATAATCACATGAATTATTCATAAAATAAATGAAACGATTCATTATTAATTAAACTATTGAATTATTCATATAATAAATTAAACAATTCATTGTAAATTAAACTATTGAATCATTCATACAATTAATAAAATTTGAATCATTTTTATAATACATTAAACAATTCATTTAAAATAATCACTTGAATTATTCATATAATAAAATAAACAATTCATTATATATTAAATTATTGAATTATTTATATAATAAATTAAACAATTTATTTTAAAATAATCACTTGAATTATTTATATAATAAATTTAACAATTCATTATAAGTTAAACTATTGAATTATTCACACAATTAATAAAATTTGAATCATTTTTATAGTAAATTAAACAATTCATTTTAAAATAATCACATGAATTATTTATATAATAAAATAAACAATTCATTTTCAAATAATCACTTGAATTATTTTTGTAATAAAATAAACAATTAATTTTCAAATAATCAGTTGAATTATTTATATAATAAAATAAATAATTCATTATAAATTAAACTATTGTATTATTTATATGATAAATTAAAATATTGCATTATTTATATAATAAATTAAATTTGAATTATTTTTATATTAAATGAAGAAATTCATTTTAAAATAATCACATGAATTATTCATAAAATAATTTAAAAATTCATTTTAAAATAATCACTTGAATTGTTTATATAATAAATTAAACAATTCATTTTAAAATAAGAACATGAATTATTTATAAAATAAATGAAACATTTCATTTTGAATTATTTTATAACAAATTAAACAATTCATTTAAAAATAATCACATGAATGATTTATAAAATAATTTTATAATTTCATTATAAATTAAATTATTGAATTATTAATATAATACAATAAACAATTCTTTTAAAAATAATCACTTGAATTATTTATATAATAAAATAAACAATTCATTATAAATTAAACGATTGAATTATTAATATAATTAATAAAATTTGAATCATTTTTGTAATAAATTAAACAATTCATTTTAAAATAATCACTTGAATTATATATGTAATAAATTAAACAATTCATATTAAAATAATCACATGAATTATTCATAAAATAAATGAAACGATTCATTATTAATTAAACTATTGAATTATTCATATAATAAATTAAACAATTCATTGTAAATTAAACTATTGAATCATTCATACAATTAATAAAATTTGAATCATTTTTATAATACATTAAACAATTCATTTAAAATAATCACTTGAATTATTCATATAATAAAATAAACAATTCATTATATATTAAATTATTGAATTATTTATATAATAAATTAAACAATTTATTTTAAAATAATCACTTGAATTATTTATATAATAAATTTAACAATTCATTATAAGTTAAACTATTGAATTATTCACACAATTAATAAAATTTGAATCATTTTTATAGTAAATTAAACAATTCATTTTAAAATAATCACATGAATTATTTATATAATAAAATAAACAATTCATTTTCAAATAATCACTTGAATTATTTTTGTAATAAAATAAACAATTAATTTTCAAATAATCAGTTGAATTATTTATATAATAAAATAAATAATTCATTATAAATTAAACTATTGTATTATTTATATGATAAATTAAAATATTGCATTATTTATATAATAAATTAAATTTGAATTATTTTTATATTAAATGAAGAAATTCATTTTAAAATAATCACATGAATTATTCATAAAATAATTTAAAAATTCATTTTAAAATAATGACTTGAATTATATATAATAAATTAAACAATTCATTTTAAAATAATCACATGAATTATTCATAAAATAAATGAAACGATTCATTATTAATTATACTATTGAATTATTGATATAATAATTTAAACAATTCATTGTAAATTAAACTTTGAATTATTTTCATATTCAATGAAACAATTCATTTTAAAATAATCACATCAATTCATTATTAATTAAAGTATAGAATTATTTATATAATAAATTAAACTTTGAATTATTTTTATAATAAACTAAACAACTCATTTTAAAACAATCACATGAATTATTTATAAAATAAATTAAACAATTCATTATTAATTAAACTATTGAATTATTTATCGAATAAATTAAGCAATTCATTATAAATTAAACTATTGAATTATTTATATAATAAATTAAACCTTGAATTATTCTTATAATAAATTAAACAATTCATTTAAAAATAACCACTTGAATTATTTATATAATAATTTAAACAATTCATTATGAATTAAATAATTGAATTATTAATTTAATAAATTAAACAATTCATTATAAATTAAATTATTGAATTATTTATACAATAAATTCAAAAATTCATTTTAAAATAATCACTTGAATTATTTATATAATAAATTAAACAATTCATTTTAAAATAATCGCATGAATTATTTATAAAATAAATTAAACAATTCATTATTAATTAAACTATTGAATTATTTATATCATAAATTCAACAATTCATTTTAAAATAATCACTTGAATTATTTATATAATAAATTAATCAATTCATTTTAAAATAATCACATGAATTATTTATAAAATAAATGAAACAAATCATCACATGAATTATTTATATAATAAATGAAACAATTTGTTATAAATCAAACTATTGAATTATTTATATAATAAATTAAACTTTGAAATATTTTAATAATATATTACACAATTCATTTTAAAATAATCAGTTGAATTATTTATAAAATAAATTAAACAATTCATTATTAATTAAAGTGTTGAATTCTTATATAATAAATTAAACTATTGAATTATTTATATAATAAATTAAACTACTGAATTGTTTATATAATAAATTAAACTTTGAATTACTTTTATAATAAATTAAACAATTCATTTTAAAATAATCACTTGAATTATTCATAAAATAAATTAACCAATTCATTATAAATTAAACTGTTGAATTATTTATATAATAAATTGAACTTTTAATTCTTTTTATCATAAATTGAACAATTCATTTCAAAATAATCACTTGAATTATTTATATAATAAATTAAACAATTCATTATAAATTGAAATATTGAATTATTTTTATAATACATTAAACTATTGAATTATTTATATAATAAATTAAACTATGTATTATTTCAATGATAAATTAAACAATCCATTTTGAAATAATCACATGAATTATTTATAAAATAAATTTAACAATTGATTATAAATTAAACTATTGAATTATTTATATAATAAATTAAACAATTCATTATAAATTAAATTATTGAATTATTTATATAATAGATTAAACTATTGAATGATATATATGATAAATTAAACTATTGAATTGTTTATATAATAAATTAAACTTTGAATTACTTCTATAATAAATTGAACAATTCATTTTAAAATAATCACTTGATTTATTTATAAAATAAATTAAACAATTCATTATGAATTAAACTATTGAATTATTTATATAATAAATTAAACAATTCATTGTAAATTAAATTATTAAATTATTTATATAAAAAAATTAAGCAATTCATTATAAATTGAACTGTTGAATTATTTATATAATTGATTATATTCGAATTATTTTTATAATGAAGTAAACAATTCATCATGAATTAAATTATGGAATTATTTATATAATAAATTAAATTTGAATTATTTTTATAATAAATAAAACAATTCATTATAAATTAAACTATTGAATTAGTTATATAATAAATTAAACAATTCATTATCAATTAAACTATTGAATTATTTATGTAATTAATAAAATTTGAATCATTTTTAAAATAAATTAAACAATTCATTTTCAAATAATCACATGAATTATTTGTATAATAAAATAAACACTTCATTTTCAAATCATCACTTGAATTATTCATATAATAAAATAAACAATTCATTATAAATTAAACTATTGAATTATTTATCTTATAAATTCAATGATTCAATTTCAAATAATCACTTGAATTATTTATATAATAAATTTAAAAATTCATTATCAATTAAACAATTGAATTAGATATATAATATATTAAACTATTGCATTGTTTATATAATAAATTAAATTTGAATTATTTTTATAATAAATAAAACAATTCATTTTAAAATAATCACTTGAATTATTTATAAAATAAATTAAACAATTCATGATAAATTAAACTGTTGATTTATTTTCATAATAAATTAAACTTTGAATTATTTTCATATTCAATTATACAATTCATTTTAAAATAATCACATGAATTATTTATAAAATATATTAAACAATTCATTATAAATTAAACTATTGAATTATTTATATAACAAATTGAACTTCGAATTATTTTTGTAATGAATTAAACAATTCATTTTAAAATAATCACTTCAATTATTTATATAATAAATTAAACAATTCATTTAAATTAAATTATTGAATTATTTATGTAATAAATTAAACAATTCATTTAAAAATAATCACTTGAATTATTTACATAATAAATTAAACAATTCATTATAAATTAAACTATTGCATTATTTATATAATAAATTAAGCAATTCATTATAAATTAAACTATTGAATTATTTATATAATAAATGAAACAATTCATTGTAAATTAAACTATTGAATTATTTATACAATAAATTAAACCTTGAATTATTTTTATAATAAATTAAACAATTCATTTTAAAATAATCACTTGAATTATTTATTAAATAATTTAAACAATTCATTATCAATTAAATTATTGAATTATTAATATAATACATTAAACAATTCATTTTCAAATAATCACTTGAATTATTTATATAATAAAATAAGCAATTCATTATAAATTAAACTATTGAATTATTTTACAATAAATTAAATTTGAATTATTTTTATATTAAATGAAGCAATTCATTTTAAAATAATCACATGAATTATTGATAAAATAATTTAAAAATTCATTTTAAAATAATCACATGAATTATTTATAAAATAAATTGAACAATTCATTATAAATTAAAATATTGAATTATTTATGTCATAAATTCAACAATTCATTTGATGTAATCAATTGAATTATTTATATAATAAATTAAACCTTGAATTATTTTTACAATAATTAAAGAATTCATTCAAAAATCATCACTTGAATTATTTATATAATAATTTAAACAATTCATTATAAATTAAATTATTGAATTATTAATATAATACATTAAACAAATCATTTTAAAATAATCACTTGAATTATTCATATAATCAATTAAACTATTGAATTATTCATTTCATTCATAAAATTTGAATCATTTTTATAATAAAACAAACAATTCATTTTCAAATAATCACTTGAATTATTTATATAATAAAATAAGCAATTCATTATCAATTAAATTATTGAATTATTTATATAATAAATTAAATTTGAATCATTTTTATATTAAATGAAGTAATTCATTTTAAAATAATCACATGAATTATTTATAAAATAATTTAAAAATTCATTTTAAAATAATCACATGAATTATTTATAAAATAAATTGAACAATTCATTATAAATTAAAATATTGAATTATTTATGTCATAAATTCAACAATTCATTTGATATAATCACTTGAATTATTTATACGATAAATTAAACCTTGAATTATTTTTATAATAAATTAAACAATTCATTTTAAAATAATCACTTGAATTATTTTAAAAATAAATTAAATTGAATTATTTTTATTTTAAATGAAGCAATTCATATTAAAATAATCACATGAATTATTTATAAAATAATTTAAAAATTCATTTTAAAATAATCACATGAATTATTTATAAAATAAATTGAACAATTCATTATAAATTAAAATATTGAATTATTTATATCATAAATTTAACAATTCATTTTAAAATAATCACTTGAATAATTAAACATTGCATTATTTTTATATAAAATTAAGCAATTCATTTTAAAATAATCACATAAATTATGTAGACAATAAATAAAACAATTCATTGTAAATTAAACTATTGGATTATTTATATAATAAATTAAGCCTTGAATTATTTTTATAATAATTTAAACAATTCATTATCAATTAAATTATTGAATTATTAATATAATACATTAAACAATTCATTTTAAAATAATCACTTGAATTATTTATAAAATAAATAAAACAATTCATTTTAAATTAAACTATTGAATTATTTTACAATAAATTAAATTTGAATCATTTTTAGAATAAATTAAACAATTCATTTTAAAATAATCACATGAATTATTTATAAAATAATTTAAAAATTCATTTTAAAATAATCACATGAATTATTTATGAAATAAATTGAACAATTCATTATAAATTAAAATATTGAATTATTTACATCATAAATTCAACAATTCATTTCAATATAATCACTTGAATTATTTATATAATAAATTAAACAATTCATTTTAAAGTAATCACATGAATTATTTATAAAATAAATGAAACGATTCATTCTTAATTAAACAATTGAACTATTTATATAATAAATTAAACAATTCATTGTAAATTAAACTATTGAATTATTTATATAATAAATTAAAACTTGAATTATTTTTATGATAATTAAACAATTCATTCAAAAATAATCACTTGAATTATTTATATAATAATTTAAACTATTCATTATAAATTAAATTATTGAATTATTAATATAATACATTAAACAATTCATTTTCAAATAATCACTTGAATTATTCATATAATAAAATGAACAATTCATTACATATTAAACTATTGGATTATTATATAATAAATTAAAGTATTGCATTATTTATATAATAAATTAAGTTTGAATTATTTTTATATTAAATGAAGCAACTCATTTTAAAATAATCACATAAATTATTGATATAATAAATGAAACAATTCATTGTAAATTAAACTATTGGATTATTTATATAATAAATAAAATTTGAATCATCTTTATAATAAATTAAACAATTCATTTTAAAATCATCACATGAATTATTTATATAATAAAATAAGCAATTCATTTTCAAATAATCAGTTGAATTATTTGTATAATAAAATAAACAATTCATTATAAATTAAACTATTGAATTATGATATAATAAATTAAAGTATTGCATTATTTATATAATAAATTAAATTTGAAATATTTTTATATTAAATGAAGCAATTCATTTTAAAATAAGCACATAAATTATTTATATAATAAATGAAACAATTCACTGTAAATTAAACTATTGGATTATTCATATAATAAATTAAACAATTCATTGTAAATTAAACTATTGAATTATTTATATAATAAATTAAAGCTTGAATTATTAATACAAAAAAATTCAACAATTCATTTTAAAATAATCACTTGAATTGTTTATATAATAAATTAAACAATTCATTTTAAAATAAGAACATGAATTATTTATAAAATAAATGAAACATTTCATTTTGAATTATTTTATAACAAATTAAACAATTCATTTAAAAATAATCACATGAATGATTTATAAAATAATTTTATAATTTCATTATAAATTAAATTATTGAATTATTAATATAATACAATAAACAATTCTTTTAAAAATAATCACTTGAATTATTTATATAATAAAATAAACAATTCATTATAAATTAAACGATTGAATTATTAATATAATTAATAAAATTTGAATCATTTTTATAATAAATTAAACAATTCATTTTAAAATAATCACTTGAATTATATATGTAATAAATTAAACAATTCATTTTAAAATAATCACATGAATTATTCATAAAATAAATGAAACGATTCATTATTAATTAAACTATTGAATTATTCATATAATAAATTAAACAATTCATTGTAAATTAAACTATTGAATCATTCATACAATTAATAAAATTTGAATCATTTTTATAATACATTAAACAATTCATTTAAAATAAGCACATAAATTATTTATATAATAAATGAAACAATTCACTGTAAATTAAACTATTGGATTATTCATATAATAAATTAAACAATTCATTGTAAATTAAACTATTGAATTATTTATATAATAAATTAAAGCTTGAATTATTAATACAAAAAAATTCAACAATTCATTTTAAAATAATCACTTGAATTGTTTATATAATAAATTAAACAATTCATTTTAAAATAAGAACATGAATTATTTATAAAATAAATGAAACATTTCATTTTGAATTATTTTATAACAAATTAAACAATTCATTTAAAAATAATCACATGAATGATTTATAAAATAATTTTATAATTTCATTATAAATTAAATTATTGAATTATTAATATAATACAATAAACAATTCTTTTAAAAATAATCACTTGAATTATTTATATAATAAAATAAACAATTCATTATAAATTAAACGATTGAATTATTAATATAATTAATAAAATTTGAATCATTTTTATAATAAATTAAACAATTCATTTTAAAATAATCACTTGAATTATATATGTAATAAATTAAACAATTCATTTTAAAATAATCACATGAATTATTCATAAAATAAATGAAACGATTCATTATTAATTAAACTATTGAATTATTCATATAATAAATTAAACAATTCATTGTAAATTAAACTATTGAATCATTCATACAATTAATAAAATTTGAATCATTTTTATAATACATTAAACAATTCATTTAAAATAATCACTTGAATTATTCATATAATAAAATAAACAATTCATTATATATTAAATTATTGAATTATTTATATAATAAATTAAACAATTTATTTTAAAATAATCACTTGAATTATTTATATAATAAATTTAACAATTCATTATAAGTTAAACTATTGAATTATTCACACAATTAATAAAATTTGAATCATTTTTATAGTAAATTAAACAATTCATTTTAAAATAATCACTTGAATTATTTATTAAATAATTTAAACAATTCATTATCAATTAAATTATTGAATTATTAATATAATACATTAAACAATTCATTTTCAAATAATCACTTGAATTATTTATATAATAAAATAAGCAATTCATTATAAATTAAACTATTGAATTATTTTACAATAAATTAAATTTGAATTATTTTTATATTAAATGAAGCAATTCATTTTAAAATAATCACATGAATTATTGATAAAATAATTTAAAAATTCATTTTAAAATAATCACATGAATTATTTATAAAATAAATTGAACAATTCATTATAAATTAAAATATTGAATTATTTATGTCATAAATTCAACAATTCATTTGATGTAATCAATTGAATTATTTATATAATAAATTAAACCTTGAATTATTTTTACAATAATTAAAGAATTCATTCAAAAATCATCACTTGAATTATTTATATAATAATTTAAACAATTCATTATAAATTAAATTATTGAATTATTAATATAATACATTAAACAAATCATTTTAAAATAATCACTTGAATTATTCATATAATCAATTAAACTATTGAATTATTCATTTCATTCATAAAATTTGAATCATTTTTATAATAAAACAAACAATTCATTTTCAAATAATCACTTGAATTATTTATATAATAAAATAAGCAATTCATTATCAATTAAATTATTGAATTATTTATATAATAAATTAAATTTGAATCATTTTTATATTAAATGAAGTAATTCATTTTAAAATAATCACATGAATTATTTATAAAATAATTTAAAAATTCATTTTAAAATAATCACATGAATTATTTATAAAATAAATTGAACAATTCATTATAAATTAAAATATTGAATTATTTATGTCATAAATTCAACAATTCATTTGATATAATCACTTGAATTATTTATACGATAAATTAAACCTTGAATTATTTTTATAATAAATTAAACAATTCATTTTAAAATAATCACTTGAATTATTTTAAAAATAAATTAAATTGAATTATTTTTATTTTAAATGAAGCAATTCATATTAAAATAATCACATGAATTATTTATAAAATAATTTAAAAATTCATTTTAAAATAATCACATGAATTATTTATAAAATAAATTGAACAATTCATTATAAATTAAAATATTGAATTATTTATATCATAAATTTAACAATTCATTTTAAAATAATCACTTGAATAATTAAACATTGCATTATTTTTATATAAAATTAAGCAATTCATTTTAAAATAATCACATAAATTATGTAGACAATAAATAAAACAATTCATTGTAAATTAAACTATTGGATTATTTATATAATAAATTAAGCCTTGAATTATTTTTATAATAATTTAAACAATTCATTATCAATTAAATTATTGAATTATTAATATAATACATTAAACAATTCATTTTAAAATAATCACTTGAATTATTTATAAAATAAATAAAACAATTCATTTTAAATTAAACTATTGAATTATTTTACAATAAATTAAATTTGAATCATTTTTAGAATAAATTAAACAATTCATTTTAAAATAATCACATGAATTATTTATAAAATAATTTAAAAATTCATTTTAAAATAATCACATGAATTATTTATGAAATAAATTGAACAATTCATTATAAATTAAAATATTGAATTATTTACATCATAAATTCAACAATTCATTTCAATATAATCACTTGAATTATTTATATAATAAATTAAACAATTCATTTTAAAGTAATCACATGAATTATTTATAAAATAAATGAAACGATTCATTCTTAATTAAACAATTGAACTATTTATATAATAAATTAAACAATTCATTGTAAATTAAACTATTGAATTATTTATATAATAAATTAAAACTTGAATTATTTTTATGATAATTAAACAATTCATTCAAAAATAATCACTTGAATTATTTATATAATAATTTAAACTATTCATTATAAATTAAATTATTGAATTATTAATATAATACATTAAACAATTCATTTTCAAATAATCACTTGAATTATTCATATAATAAAATGAACAATTCATTACATATTAAACTATTGGATTATTATATAATAAATTAAAGTATTGCATTATTTATATAATAAATTAAGTTTGAATTATTTTTATATTAAATGAAGCAACTCATTTTAAAATAATCACATAAATTATTGATATAATAAATGAAACAATTCATTGTAAATTAAACTATTGGATTATTTATATAATAAATAAAATTTGAATCATCTTTATAATAAATTAAACAATTCATTTTAAAATCATCACATGAATTATTTATATAATAAAATAAGCAATTCATTTTCAAATAATCAGTTGAATTATTTGTATAATAAAATAAACAATTCATTATAAATTAAACTATTGAATTATGATATAATAAATTAAAGTATTGCATTATTTATATAATAAATTAAATTTGAAATATTTTTATATTAAATGAAGCAATTCATTTTAAAATAAGCACATAAATTATTTATATAATAAATGAAACAATTCACTGTAAATTAAACTATTGGATTATTCATATAATAAATTAAACAATTCATTGTAAATTAAACTATTGAATTATTTATATAATAAATTAAAGCTTGAATTATTAATACAAAAAAATTCAACAATTCATTTTAAAATAATCACTTGAATTGTTTATATAATAAATTAAACAATTCATTTTAAAATAAGAACATGAATTATTTATAAAATAAATGAAACATTTCATTTTGAATTATTTTATAACAAATTAAACAATTCATTTAAAAATAATCACATGAATGATTTATAAAATAATTTTATAATTTCATTATAAATTAAATTATTGAATTATTAATATAATACAATAAACAATTCTTTTAAAAATAATCACTTGAATTATTTATATAATAAAATAAACAATTCATTATAAATTAAACGATTGAATTATTAATATAATTAATAAAATTTGAATCATTTTTATAATAAATTAAACAATTCATTTTAAAATAATCACTTGAATTATATATGTAATAAATTAAACAATTCATTTTAAAATAATCACATGAATTATTCATAAAATAAATGAAACGATTCATTATTAATTAAACTATTGAATTATTCATATAATAAATTAAACAATTCATTGTAAATTAAACTATTGAATCATTCATACAATTAATAAAATTTGAATCATTTTTATAATACATTAAACAATTCATTTAAAATAAGCACATAAATTATTTATATAATAAATGAAACAATTCACTGTAAATTAAACTATTGGATTATTCATATAATAAATTAAACAATTCATTGTAAATTAAACTATTGAATTATTTATATAATAAATTAAAGCTTGAATTATTAATACAAAAAAATTCAACAATTCATTTTAAAATAATCACTTGAATTGTTTATATAATAAATTAAACAATTCATTTTAAAATAAGAACATGAATTATTTATAAAATAAATGAAACATTTCATTTTGAATTATTTTATAACAAATTAAACAATTCATTTAAAAATAATCACATGAATGATTTATAAAATAATTTTATAATTTCATTATAAATTAAATTATTGAATTATTAATATAATACAATAAACAATTCTTTTAAAAATAATCACTTGAATTATTTATATAATAAAATAAACAATTCATTATAAATTAAACGATTGAATTATTAATATAATTAATAAAATTTGAATCATTTTTATAATAAATTAAACAATTCATTTTAAAATAATCACTTGAATTATATATGTAATAAATTAAACAATTCATTTTAAAATAATCACATGAATTATTCATAAAATAAATGAAACGATTCATTATTAATTAAACTATTGAATTATTCATATAATAAATTAAACAATTCATTGTAAATTAAACTATTGAATCATTCATACAATTAATAAAATTTGAATCATTTTTATAATACATTAAACAATTCATTTAAAATAATCACTTGAATTATTCATATAATAAAATAAACAATTCATTATATATTAAATTATTGAATTATTTATATAATAAATTAAACAATTTATTTTAAAATAATCACTTGAATTATTTATATAATAAATTTAACAATTCATTATAAGTTAAACTATTGAATTATTCACACAATTAATAAAATTTGAATCATTTTTATAGTAAATTAAACAATTCATTTTAAAATAATCACTTGAATTATTTATTAAATAATTTAAACAATTCATTATCAATTAAATTATTGAATTATTAATATAATACATTAAACAATTCATTTTCAAATAATCACTTGAATTATTTATATAATAAAATAAGCAATTCATTATAAATTAAACTATTGAATTATTTTACAATAAATTAAATTTGAATTATTTTTATATTAAATGAAGCAATTCATTTTAAAATAATCACATGAATTATTGATAAAATAATTTAAAAATTCATTTTAAAATAATCACATGAATTATTTATAAAATAAATTGAACAATTCATTATAAATTAAAATATTGAATTATTTATGTCATAAATTCAACAATTCATTTGATGTAATCAATTGAATTATTTATATAATAAATTAAACCTTGAATTATTTTTACAATAATTAAAGAATTCATTCAAAAATCATCACTTGAATTATTTATATAATAATTTAAACAATTCATTATAAATTAAATTATTGAATTATTAATATAATACATTAAACAAATCATTTTAAAATAATCACTTGAATTATTCATATAATCAATTAAACTATTGAATTATTCATTTCATTCATAAAATTTGAATCATTTTTATAATAAAACAAACAATTCATTTTCAAATAATCACTTGAATTATTTATATAATAAAATAAGCAATTCATTATCAATTAAATTATTGAATTATTTATATAATAAATTAAATTTGAATCATTTTTATATTAAATGAAGTAATTCATTTTAAAATAATCACATGAATTATTTATAAAATAATTTAAAAATTCATTTTAAAATAATCACATGAATTATTTATAAAATAAATTGAACAATTCATTATAAATTAAAATATTGAATTATTTATGTCATAAATTCAACAATTCATTTGATATAATCACTTGAATTATTTATACGATAAATTAAACCTTGAATTATTTTTATAATAAATTAAACAATTCATTTTCAAATAATCACATGAATTATTTGTAAAATAAATGAAACAATTCATTATTAATTAAACTATTGAATTATTTATTTAATAAATTAAACAATTCATTGCAAATGAAACTATTGAATTATTTATAGAATAAATTAAACCTTGAATTATTTTTATAATAATTTAAACAATTGATTATAAATTAAATAATTGAATTATTAATATAATACATTGAACAATTCATTTTAAAATAATCACTTGAATTATTCATATAATAAAATAAAAAAATCATTATAAATTAAACTATTGAATTATTTATATAATAAATTAAACTTTGAATTATTTTAATAATAAATTAAACTTTGAATTATTTTAATAATAAATTAAACTTTGAATTATTTTTATATAAAATTAAGCAATTAATTTTAAAATATTCACATGAATTTTTTATAAAATAAATGAAACAATTCATTATAAGTTAAAGTATTGTATTATTTATGTAATTAATAAAATTTCAATCATTTTTATAATAAATTATCACATGAATTATTTATATAATAAATTAAACAATTCATTTAAAAATAATCACATGAATTGTTCATGAAATAAATGACACGATTCATTATTAATTAAACTATTGAATTATTCATATAATAAATTATACAATTCATTATAAATTAAACTACTGAATTATTTATATAATAAATTAAACACTTCATTTTAAAATAATCACATGAATTATTCATAAAATAATTTAAAAATTCATTTTAAAATAATCACTTGAATTATATACATAATAAATTAAACAATTCATTTTAAAATAATAACATGAATTATTTATAAAATAAATGAAACAATTCATTTTGAATTATTTTTATAACAAATTAAACAATTCATTTAAAAATAATCACATGAATTATTTATAAAATAATTTTAAAATTTCATTATAAATTAAACGATTGAATTATTAATATAATTAATAAAATTTGAATCATTTTTATAATAAATTAAACAATTCATTTTAAAATAATCACATGAATGATTTGTATAATAAAATAAACAATTAATTTTCTAATAATCACTTGAATTATTTATATAATAAATGAAACAATGAATTATAAATTAAACTATTGAATTATTTATATAATGGATTAAACTATTGAATTATTTATATAATTAATAAAATTTGAATCATTTTAATAATAAATTAAACAATTCATTTTAAAATAATCACATGAATTATTTCTATAATAACTTCAACAATTCATTTTCAAATAATCACTTGATTTTTTTATATAATAAAATAAATAATTCATTATAAATTAAACTATTGAATTATTTATATAATAAATAAAGCTTGAATCATTTTTATAATAAGTTAAACAATTCATTTTAAAATAATCACATGAATTATTTATATAATAAATTAAACAATTCATTTTAAATTAATCTATTGAATTGTTTATATAATAAATTAAACAATTCATTATAAATTAAACTATTGAATTATTTGTAGAATAAATTAAACAATTCATTTTAAAATAATCACATGAATTATTTATATAATAAAATAAACAATTCATTTTAAATTAATCTATTGAATTGTTTATATAATAAATTAAACAATTAATTATAAATTAAACTATTGAATTATTTGTAGAATAAATTAAACAATTCATTTTAAAATAATCACATGAATTATTTATATAATAAAATAAACAATTCTTTTTCAAATAATCATTTGAATTATTTATATAATAAAATAAACAATTCATTATAAATTAAACTATTGAATTATTTATATCATAAATTAAACTATTGCATTATTTATACAATAAATTAAACTTTGAATTATTTTTATAATAAATTAAACAATTCATTTTAAAAGAATCACTTGAATTATTTATAAAATAATTTATACAATTCTTTATAAATTAAACTGTTGAATTATTTATATAATAAATTAAACAATTCATTATAAATTAAACTATTGAATGATTTATATAACAAATTAAACAATTCATTTTAAAATAATACCTTGAATTATTTATATAATAAATTAAACAATTCGTTACAAATTAAACTGTTGAATTATTTATATAGTAAATTTAACAATTCATTGTATATTAAACTATTGAATGATTTATATCATAAATAAACAATTCATTTTAAAATAATCACTTGAATTATTTAAATATTAAACGAAACAATTCATTATCAATTAAACTATTGACTAATTTATATAATGAATTAAACTATTGAATTATTTATATGATTAATAAAATTTGAATCATTTTTATGATAAATTAAACAATTCATTTTAAAATAATCACATGAATTATTTATTTAATAAAATAAACAATTCATTTTGAAATAATCACTTGAATTATTTATCTAATGAAATAAACAATTCATTATAAATTAAACTATTGAATTATTTATATAATAAATTAAACAATTGCATTATTTATATCATAAATTAAATTTGAATTATTTTTATAATAAATTAAACAATTCATTTTGAAATAATCACTTGAATTATTTATAAAATAAATTAAACCATTCATTATACATTAAACTATTGAATTATTTATATAATAAATTAAACAATTCATTATAAATTAAACTGTTGAATTATTCATATAATAAATTAAACTTTGAATTATTTTTATATTAAATTAAACAATTCATTTTAAAATAATCACATGAATTATTTATAAAATAAATTAATCAATTCATTATAAATTGAACTATTGAATTATTTATGTAATTAATAAAATTTGAATCAGTTTTTTGATAAATTAAACAATTCATTTTAAAATAATCACTTGAATTATTTATATAATAAAATAAACAATTCATTATAAATTAAAGGATTGCATTATTTATATAATGGATTAAACTATTGAATTATTTATATGATAAATTAAACTTCGAATTATTTTTATATTAAATTAAACAATTCATTTTAAAATAATCATATGAATTATTTTTATAATAAATTAAACAATTCATTTTCAAATAATCACTTGAATTATTTATATAATAAATTAAACAATTCATTATAAATTAAACTATTGAATGATTTATATAACAAATTAAACAATTCATTTTAAAATAATACCTTGAATTATTTCTATAATAAATTAAACAATTCGTTACAAATTAAACTGTTGAATTATTTATATAGTAAATTTAACAATTCATTGTATATTAAACTATTGAATGATTTATATCATAAATAAACAATTCATTTTAAAATAATCACTTGAATTATTTAAATATTAAACGAAACAATTCATTATCAATTAAACTATTGACTAATTTATATAATGACTTAAACTATTGAATTATTTATATGATTAATAAAATTTGAATCATTTTTATGATAAATTAAACAATTCATTTTAAAATAATCACATGAATTATTTATATAATAAAATAAACAATTCATTTTGAAATAATCACTTGAATTATTTATCTAATGAAATAAACAATTCATTATAAATTAAACTATTGAATTATTTATATAATAAATTAAACAATTGCATTTTTTATATCATAAATTAAATTTGAATTATTTTTATAATAAATTAAACAATTCATTTTGAAATAATCACTTGAATTATTTATAAAATAAATTAAACCATTCATTATACATTAAACTATTGAATTATTTATATAATAAATTAAACAATTCATTATAAATTAAACTGTTGAATTATTCATCTAATAAATTAAACTTTGAATTATTTTTATATTAAATTAAACAATTCATTTTAAAATAATCACATGAATTATTTATAAAATAAATTAATCAATTCATTATAAATTGAACTATTGAATTATTTATGTAATCAATTAAACTATTGAATGATTTATATAATTAATAAAATTTGAATCAGTTTTTTGATAAATTAAACAATTCATTTAAAAATAATCACTTGAATTATTTATATAATAAATTAAACAATTCATTATAAATTAAACTATTGAATTATTTATATAATAAATTAAACTTTGAATTATTTTGATAGGAAATTAAACTTCGAATTATTTTTATATTAAATTAAACAATTCATTTTAAAATAATCATATGAATTATTTATATAATAAAATAAACAATTCATTTTAAAATAATCATTTGAATTATTTATATAATAAAATAAACAATTCATTATAAATTAAAGGATTGCATTATTTATATAATGGATTAAACTATTGAATTATTTATATGATAAATTAAACTTCGAATTATTTTTATATTAAATTAAACAATTCATTTTAAAATAATCATATGAATTATTTATATCATAAAATAAACAATTCATTTTCAAATAATCATTTGAATTATTTATATAATAAAATAATCAATTCATTATAAATTAAAGGATTGCATTATTTATATAATGGATTAAACTATTGAATTATTTATATGATAAATTAAACTTCGAATTATTTTTATATTAAATTAAACAATTCATTTTAAAATAATCACATGAATTATTTTTATAATAAAATAAACAATTCATTTTCAAATAATCACTTAAATTATTTATATAATAAAGTAAACAATTCATTATAAATTAAACTGTTGCATTATTTATATAATAAATTCACCAATTCATTTTCAAATAATCACTTGAATTATTTATATATTAAAATAAACAAATCATTATAAATTAAACTATTGAATGATTTATATAATAAATTTAAAAATTCATTATAAATTAAACTGTTGAATTATTTATATAATGGATTAAACTATTGAATGATTTATATAATTAAAAAAATTTGAATCATTTTTATGATAAATTAAACAATTCATTTAAAAATAATCACTTGAATTATTTATATAATAAATTAAACAATTCATTGTAAATTAAACTATTGAATTATTTATATAATAAATTAAAGCTTGAATTATTAATACAAAAAAATTCAACAATTCATTTTAAAATAATCACTTGAATTGTTTATATAATAAATTAAACAATTCATTTTAAAATAATAACATGAATTATTTATAAAATAAATGAAACAATTCATTTTGAATTATTTTTATAACAAATTAAACAATTCATTAAAAAATAATCACATGAATTATTTATAAAAAATTTTAAAATTTCATTATAAATTAAATTATTGAATTATTAATATAATACATTAAACAATTCTTTTTAAAAATAATCACTTGAATTATTTATGTAATAAAATAAACAATTCATTATAAATTAAACGATTGAATTATTAATATAATTAATAAAATTTGAATAATTTTTATAATAAATTAAACAATTCATTTTAAAATAATCACATGAATGATTTGTATAATAAAATAAACAATTAATTTTCTAATAATCACTTGAATTATTTATATAATAAATGAAACAATTAATTATAAATTAAACCATTGAATCATTTATATAATTGATTAAACTATTGAATTATTTATATAATTAATAAAATTTGAATCTTTTTTATAATAAATTAAACAATTCATTTTAAAATAATCACTTGAATTATTTACAAAATAAATTAAACAATTCATTATCAATTAAACTATTGAATTATTGATATAGTAAATTAAACAATTCATTGTAAATTAAACTATTGAATGATTTATATCATAAATAAACAATTCATTTTAAAATAATCACTTGAATTATTTAAATAATAAATGAAACAATTCATTATCAATTAAACTATTGAATTATTTATATAATTAATAAAATTTGAATGATTTTTATGATAAATTAAACAATTCATTTTAAAATAATCACATGAATTATTTATATAATAAAATGAACAATTCATTTTCAAATAATCACTTGAATTATTTATCTAATGAAATAAACAATTCATTATAAATTAAACTATTGCATTATTTATATAATAAATTCAAGAATCCATTTTCAAATAATCACTTGAATTATTTATATAATAAAATAAATAATTCATTATAAATTAAACTATTGAATTATTTATATAATAAATTAAACTATTGCATTATTTGCACAATAAATTAAACTTTGAATTATTTTGATAATAAATTAAACAATTCATTTTAAAATAATCACTTGAATTATTTATAAAATAAATTAAACAATTCATTATCAATTAAACTATTCAATTATTTATATAATAAATTAAACAATTCATTATAAATTAAACTTTTGAATTATTCATATAATAAATTAAACAATTCATTGTAAATTAAACTATTGAATGATTTATATAATAACTTAAACAATTCATTTAAAATAATCACTTGAATTATTTATATAATAAAATAAACAATTCATTATAAATTAAAGGATTGCATTATTTATATAATGGATTAAACTATTGAATTATTTATATGATAAATTAAACTTCGAATTATTTTTATATTAAATTAAACAATTCATTTTAAAATAATCATATGAATTATTTATATCATAAAATAAACAATTCATTTTCAAATAATCATTTGAATTATTTATATAATAAAATAAACAATTCATTATAAATTAAAGGATTGCATTATTTATATAATGGATTAAACTATTGAATTATTTATATGATAAATTAAACTTCGAATTATTTTTATATTAAATTAAGCAATTCATTTTAAAATAATCACATGAATTATTTTTATAATAAAATAAACAATTCATTTTCAAATAATCACTTAAATTATTTATATAATAAAGTAAACAATTCATTATAAATTAAACTATTGCATTATTTATATAATAAATTCACCAATTCATTTTCAAATAATCACTTGAATTATTTATATATTAAAATAAACAAATCATTATAAATCAAACTATTGAATGATTTATATAATAAATTAAACAATTCATTGTAAATTAAACTATTGAATGATTTATATAATAAATTTAAAAATTCATTATAAATTAAACTGTTGAATTATTTATATAATGGATTAAACTATTGAATGATTTATATAATTAAAAAAATTTGAATCATTTTTATGATAAATTAAACAATTCATTTAAAAATAATCACTTGAATTATTTATATAATAAATTAAACAATTCATTGTAAATTAAACTATTGAATTATTTATATAATAAATTAAAGCTTGAATTATTAATACAAAAAAATTCAACAATTCATTTTAAAATAATCACTTGAATTGTTTATATAATAAATTAAACAATTCATTTTAAAATAATAACATGAATTATTTATAAAATAAATGAAACAATTCATTTTGAATTATTTTTATAACAAATTAAACAATTCATTAAAAAATAATCACATGAATTATTTATAAAAAAATTTAAAATTTCATTATAAATTAAATTATTGAATTATTAATATAATACATTAAACAATTCTTTTAAAAATAATCACTTGAATTATTTATGTAATAAAATAAACAATTCATTATAAATTAAACGATTGAATTATTAATATAATTAATAAAATTTGAATCATTTTTATAATAAATTAAACAATTCATTTTAAAATAATCACATGAATGATTTGTATAATAAAATAAACAATTAATTTTCTAATAATCACTTGAATTATTTATATAATAAATGAAACAATTAATTATAAATTAAACCATTGAATCATTTATATAATTGATTAAACTATTGAATTATTTATATAATTAATAAAATTTGAATCTTTTTTATAATAAATTAAACAATTCATTTTAAAATAATCACTTGAATTATTTACAAAATAAATTAAACAATTCATTATCAATTAAACTATTGAATTATTGATATAATAAATTAAACAATTCATTGTAAATTAAACTATTGAATGATTTATATCATAAATAAACAATTCATTTTAAAATAATCACTTGAATTATTTAAATAATAAATGAAACAATTCATTATCAATTAAACTATTGAATTATTTATATAATTAATAAAATTTGAATGATTTTTATGATAAATTAAACAATTCATTTTAAAATAATCACATGAATTATTTATATAATAAAATGAACAATTCATTTTCAAATAATCACATGAATTATTTATAAAATAAATGATAGAATTCATTATAAATGAAACTATTGAATGATTTATATAATAAATTTAAAAATTCATTATAAATTAAACTGTTGAATTATTTATATAATGGATTAAACTATTGAATGATTTATATAATTAAAAAAATTTGAATCATTTTTATGATAAATTAAACAATTCATTTAAAAATAATCACTTGAATTATTTATATAATAAATTAAACAATTCATTGTAAATTAAACTATTGAATTATTTATATAATAAATTAAAGCTTGAATTATTAATACAAAAAAATTCAACAATTCATTTTAAAATAATCACTTGAATTGTTTATATAATAAATTAAACAATTCATTTTAAAATAATAACATGAATTATTTATAAAATAAATGAAACAATTCATTTTGAATTATTTTTATAACAAATTAAACAATTCATTAAAAAATAATCACATGAATTATTTATAAAAAATTTTAAAATTTCATTATAAATTAAATTATTGAATTATTAATATAATACATTAAACAATTCTTTTAAAAATAATCACTTGAATTATTTATGTAATAAAATAAACAATTCATTATAAATTAAACGATTGAATTATTAATATAATTAATAAAATTTGAATAATTTTTATAATAAATTAAACAATTCATTTTAAAATAATCACATGAATGATTTGTATAATAAAATAAACAATTAATTTTCTAATAATCACTTGAATTATTTATATAATAAATGAAACAATTAATTATAAATTAAACCATTGAATCATTTATATAATTGATTAAACTATTGAATTATTTATATAATTAATAAAATTTGAATCTTTTTTATAATAAATTAAACAATTCATTTTAAAATAATCACTTGAATTATTTACAAAATAAATTAAACAATTCATTATCAATTAAACTATTGAATTATTGATATAGTAAATTAAACAATTCATTGTAAATTAAACTATTGAATGATTTATATCATAAATAAACAATTCATTTTAAAATAATCACTTGAATTATTTAAATAATAAATGAAACAATTCATTATCAATTAAACTATTGAATTATTTATATAATTAATAAAATTTGAATGATTTTTATGATAAATTAAACAATTCATTTTAAAATAATCACATGAATTATTTATATAATAAAATGAACAATTCATTTTCAAATAATCACTTGAATTATTTATCTAATGAAATAAACAATTCATTATAAATTAAACTATTGCATTATTTATATAATAAATTCAAGAATCCATTTTCAAATAATCACTTGAATTATTTATATAATAAAATAAATAATTCATTATAAATTAAACTATTGAATTATTTATATAATAAATTAAACTATTGCATTATTTGCACAATAAATTAAACTTTGAATTATTTTGATAATAAATTAAACAATTCATTTTAAAATAATCACTTGAATTATTTATAAAATAAATTAAACAATTCATTATCAATTAAACTATTCAATTATTTATATAATAAATTAAACAATTCATTATAAATTAAACTTTTGAATTATTCATATAATAAATTAAACAATTCATTGTAAATTAAACTATTGAATGATTTATATAATAACTTAAACAATTCATTTAAAATAATCACTTGAATTATTTATATAATAAAATAAACAATTCATTATAAATTAAAGGATTGCATTATTTATATAATGGATTAAACTATTGAATTATTTATATGATAAATTAAACTTCGAATTATTTTTATATTAAATTAAACAATTCATTTTAAAATAATCATATGAATTATTTATATCATAAAATAAACAATTCATTTTCAAATAATCATTTGAATTATTTATATAATAAAATAAACAATTCATTATAAATTAAAGGATTGCATTATTTATATAATGGATTAAACTATTGAATTATTTATATGATAAATTAAACTTCGAATTATTTTTATATTAAATTAAGCAATTCATTTTAAAATAATCACATGAATTATTTTTATAATAAAATAAACAATTCATTTTCAAATAATCACTTAAATTATTTATATAATAAAGTAAACAATTCATTATAAATTAAACTATTGCATTATTTATATAATAAATTCACCAATTCATTTTCAAATAATCACTTGAATTATTTATATATTAAAATAAACAAATCATTATAAATCAAACTATTGAATGATTTATATAATAAATTAAACAATTCATTGTAAATTAAACTATTGAATGATTTATATAATAAATTTAAAAATTCATTATAAATTAAACTGTTGAATTATTTATATAATGGATTAAACTATTGAATGATTTATATAATTAAAAAAATTTGAATCATTTTTATGATAAATTAAACAATTCATTTAAAAATAATCACTTGAATTATTTATATAATAAATTAAACAATTCATTGTAAATTAAACTATTGAATTATTTATATAATAAATTAAAGCTTGAATTATTAATACAAAAAAATTCAACAATTCATTTTAAAATAATCACTTGAATTGTTTATATAATAAATTAAACAATTCATTTTAAAATAATAACATGAATTATTTATAAAATAAATGAAACAATTCATTTTGAATTATTTTTATAACAAATTAAACAATTCATTAAAAAATAATCACATGAATTATTTATAAAAAAATTTAAAATTTCATTATAAATTAAATTATTGAATTATTAATATAATACATTAAACAATTCTTTTAAAAATAATCACTTGAATTATTTATGTAATAAAATAAACAATTCATTATAAATTAAACGATTGAATTATTAATATAATTAATAAAATTTGAATAATTTTTATAATAAATTAAACAATTCATTTTAAAATAATCACATGAATGATTTGTATAATAAAATAAACAATTAATTTTCTAATAATCACTTGAATTATTTATATAATAAATGAAACAATTAATTATAAATTAAACCATTGAATCATTTATATAATTGATTAAACTATTGAATTATTTATATAATTAATAAAATTTGAATCTTTTTTATAATAAATTAAACAATTCATTTTAAAATAATCACTTGAATTATTTACAAAATAAATTAAACAATTCATTATCAATTAAACTATTGAATTATTGATATAGTAAATTAAACAATTCATTGTAAATTAAACTATTGAATGATTTATATCATAAATAAACAATTCATTTTAAAATAATCACTTGAATTATTTAAATAATAAATGAAACAATTCATTATCAATTAAACTATTGAATTATTTATATAATTAATAAAATTTGAATGATTTTTAATATAAATTAAACAATTCATTTTAAAATAATCACATGAATTATTTATATAATAAAATGAACAATTCATTTTCAAATAATCACTTGAATTATTTATCTAATGAAATAAACAATTCATTATAAATTAAACTATTGCATTATTTATATAATAAATTCAAGAATCCATTTTCAAATAATCACTTGAATTATTTATATAATAAAATAAATAATTCATTATAAATTAAACTATTGAATTATTTATATAATAAATTAAACTATTGCATTATTTGCACAATAAATTAAACTTTGAATTATTTTGATAATAAATTAAACAATTCATTTTAAAATAATCACTTGAATTATTTATAAAATAAATTAAACAATTCATTATCAATTAAACTATTCAATTATTTATATAATAAATTAAACAATTCATTATAAATTAAACTTTTGAATTATTCATATAATAAATTAAACAATTCATTGTAAATTAAACTATTGAATGATTTATATAATAACTTAAACAATTCATTTAAAATAATCACTTGAATTATTTATATAATAAAATGAACAATTCATTTTCAAATAATCACTTGAATTATTTATCTAATGAAATAAACAATTCATTATAAATTAAACTATTGCATTATTTATATAATAAATTCAAGAATCCATTTTCAAATAATCACTTGAATTATTTATATAATAAAATAAATAATTCATTATAAATTAAACTATTGAATTATTTATATAATAAATTAAACTATTGCATTATTTGCACAATAAATTAAACTTTGAATTATTTTGATAATAAATTAAACAATTCATTTTAAAATAATCACTTGAATTATTTATAAAATAAATTAAACAATTCATTATCAATTAAACTATTCAATTATTTATATAATAAATTAAACAATTCATTATAAATTAAACTTTTGAATTATTCATATAATAAATTAAACAATTCATTGTAAATTAAACTATTGAATGATTTATATAATAACTTAAACAATTCATTTAAAATAATCACTTGAATTATTTATATAATAAATGAAACAATTCATTATAAATTAAACTATTGAATTATTTATATAATGGATAAAACTATTGAATTATTTATATAATTAATACAATTTGAATCATTTTTATAATAAATTAAACAATTCATTTGAAAATAATCACTTGAATTACTTATAAAATAAATTAAACAATTCATTATAAATTAAACTATTGAATTATTTATATAATAAATTAAATTTGAATTATTTTTATATTAAATGAAGCAATTCATTTTAAAATAATCACATGAATTATTTATAAAATAATTTAAAAATTAATTTTAAAATAATCACATGAATTAATTATAAAATAAATTAAACAATTCATTATAAATTAAAATATTGCATTATTTATATAATAAATTAAACAATTCATTTTCGAATAATCACATGAATTATTTATAAAATAAATGATACAATTCATTATTAATTAAACTATTGAATTATTTATATAATAAATTAAACCTTGAATGATTTATAAAATAAATTCAACAATTCATTTTAAAATAATCACTTGAATTATTCATATAATAAATTAAACAATTCATTTTAAAATAATCACATGAATTCTTTATAAAATAAATGAAACAATTCATTATTAATTAAACTATTGAATTATTTACAGAATAAATTAAACAATTCATTGTAAATTAAACTATTGAATTATTTATATCATAAATTAAACCTGGAATTATTTTTATAATAAATTAAACTTTGAATTATTTTTATAATAAATTAAACAATTCATTTTAAAATAATCACTTGAATTATTTATATAATGAAATAAACAATTCATTATAAATTAAACTATTGCATTATTTATATAATAAATTAAACTATTGCATTATTTATACAATAAATTAAACTTTGAATTATTTTGATAATAAATTAAACAATTCATTATAAATTAAACTATTGAATGATTTATATAATAAATTAAACAATTCATTTTAAAATAATACCTTGAATTATTTATATCATAAATTAAACAATTCGTTACAAATTAAACTGTTGAATTATTTATATAATAAATTAAACAATGCATTTTAAAATAATCAATTGATTTATTTATATAATAAATTAAACAATTCATTTTAAATTAAACTATTGAATTAATTCTATAATAAATTAAACAATTCATTATCAATTAAACTATTGAATTATTGATATAATTAATTAAACTATTGAATTATTGATATAATTAATAACATTTGAATCATTTTTATGATAAATTAAACAAGTCATTTTAAAATAATCACATGAATTATTTATATAATAAAATAAACAATTCATTTTCAAATAATCACTTGAATTATTTATCTAATGAAATAAACAATTCATTATAAATTAAACTGTTGAATTATTCATATAATAAATTAAACTTAGAATTATTTTTATATTAAATTAAACAATTCATTTTAAAATAATCACATGAATTATTTATAAAATAAATTAATCAATTCATCATCAATTAAAATATTGAATTATTTATATAATAAATTAAACAATTTATTTTCGAATAATCACATGAATTATTTATAAAATAAATGATAGAATTCATTATAAATTAAACTATTGAATTATTTATATAATAAATTAAACAATTCATTATAAATTAAACGATTGAATTATTTATATAATAAATTAAATTTGAATTCTTTTTATATTAAATGAAGCAATTCATTTTAAAATAATCACATGAATTATTTATAAAATAAATTTAACAATTCATTATAAATTAAAATATTGAATTATTTATATAATAAATTAAACAAATCATTGTAAATTAAACTATTGAATGATTTATATCATAAATAAACAATTCATTTTAAAATAATCACTTGAATTATTTAAATAATAAATGAAACAATTCATTATCAATTAAACTATTGAATTATTTATATAATTAATAAAATTTGAAACATTTTTATGATAAATTAAACAAGTCAGTTTAAAATAATCACATGAATTATTTATATAATAAAATGAACAATTCATTTTCAAATAATCACTTGAATTATTTATCTAATGAAATAAACAATTCATTATAAATTAAACTATTGAATTATTTATCTAATGAAATAAACAATTCATTATAAATTAAACTATTGAATTATTTATGTAATAAATTAAACAATTGCATTATTTCTATAATAAATTAAATTTGATTTATTTTTATAATAAATTAAACAATTCATTTTCAAATAATCACTTGAATTATTTATAAAATAAATTAAACCATTCATTATTAATTAAAACATTGAATTATTTATATAATAAATTGAACAATTCATTATAAATTGAACTGTTGAATTATTTATGTAATCAAATAAACTATTGAATTATTTATATAATAAATAAAACTTGAATCATTTTTATAAGAAATTAAACAATTCATTTTAAAATAATCACATAAATTATTTATATAATATAATAAACAATTCATTTCCAAATAATCACTTCAATTATTTGCATAATAAAGTAAACAATTCATTATAAATTAAACTATTGCATTATTTATATAATAAATTCACCAATTCATTTTCAAATAATCACTTGAATTATTTATATAATAAAATAAACAAATCATTATAAATCAAACTATTGAATTAATTATATAATAAATTAAACTATTGCATTATTTATACAATAAATTAAACTTTGAATTGTTTTTATAATAAATTAAACAATTCATTTTAAAATAATCACTTGAATTATTTAAAAAATAAATTAAACAATAAATTATAAATTAAACTATTGAATTATTTATATAATAAATTAAACAATTCATTATAAATTAAACTATTGAATTATTTATATAATAAATTAAACAATTCATTGTAAATTAAACTATTGAATTATTTATATAATAAATTAAACAATTCATTATAAATTAAACTATTGAATTATTTATATAATGGACTAAACTATTGAATGATTTATATGATGATTAAAATTTGAATCATTTTTATGATAAATTAAACCATTCATTTTAAAATAATTACTTGAATTATTTATATAATAAATTAAACTTCGAATTATTTTTATATTAAATTAAACAATTCATTTTAAAATAATCACATGAATTATTTATATAATAAAATAAACAATTCATTTTAAAATAATCACTTGAATTATTTATAAAATAATTTAAAAATTAATTTTAAAATAATCACATGAATTATTTATAAAATCAATTAAACAATTCATTATAAATTAAAATATTGAATTATTTACATAATAAATTAAACAAATCATTTTCGAATAATCACATGAATTATTTATAAAATAAATGATACAATTCATTATAAATTAAACTATTGAATTATTTATATAATTAATACAATTTGAATCATTTTTATGATAAATTAAACAATTCAGTTTAAAATAATCACATGAATTATTTATATAATAAAATGAACAATTCATTTTCAAATAATCACTTGAATTATTTATCTAATGGAATAAACAATTCATTATAAATTAAACTATTGCATTATTTATATAATAAATTAAACTATTGCATTATTTGCACAATAAATTAAACTTTGAATTATTTTGATAATAAATTAAACAATTCATTTTAAAATAATCACTTGAATTATTTATAAAATAAATTAAACAATTCATTATCAATTAAACTATTGAATTATTTATATAATAAATTAAATTTGAATTATTTTTATATTAAATGAAGCAATTCATTTTAAAATAATCACATGAATTATTTATAAAATAATTTAAAAATTAATTTTAAAATAATCACATGAATTAATTATAAAATAAATTAAACAATTCATTATAAATTAAAATATTGCATTATTTATATAATAAATTAAACAATTCATTTTCGAATAATCACATGAATTATTTATAAAATAAATGATACAATTCATTATAAATTAAACTATTGAATTATTTATATAATAAATTAAACCTTGAATGATTTATAAAATAAATTCAACAATTCATTTTAAAATAATCACTTGAATTATTCATATAATAAATTAAACAATTCATTTTAAATAATCACATGAATTCTTTATAAAATAAATGAAACAATTCATTATTAATTAAACTATTGAATTATTTACAGAATAAATTAAACAATTCATTGTAAATTAAACTATTGAATTATTTATATCATAAATTAAACCTGGAATTATTTATATAATAAATTCAACAATTCATTATAATTTAAACGATTGAATTATTTATAAAATAAATTAAATTTTGAATTATTTTTATAATAAATTAAACAATTCATTTTAAAATAATCACTTGAATTATTTATATAATAAAATAAACAATTAATTTTCAAATAATCACTTGAATTATTTATATAATGAAATAAACAATTCATTATAAATTAACTATTGCATTATGTATATAATAAATTCAAAAATCCATTTTCAAATAATCACTTGAATTATTGATATAATAAAATAAACAATTCATTATAAATTAAACTATTGCATTATTTATACAATAAATTAAACTTTGAATTATTTTGATAATAAATTAAACAATTCATTTTAAAATAATCACTTGAATTATTTATAAAATAAATTAAACAATTCATTATCAATTAAACTACTGAATTATTTATATAATAAATGAAACAATTCATTATAAATTAAACTATTGAATTATTTATATAATAAATTAAATTTGAATTATTTTTATATTAAATGAAGCAATTCATTTTAAAATAATCACATGAATTATTTATAAAATAATTAAAAAATTCATTTAAAAATAATCACATGAATTATTTATAAAATAAATTTAACAATTCATTATAAATTAAAATATTGAATTATTTATATAATAAATTAAACAATTCATTTCGAATAATCACATGAATTATTTATAAAATAAATGATACAATTCATTATAAATTAAACTATTGAATTATTTAAATAATAAATTAAAAAATTAATTGTAAATTAAACTATTGAATTATTGATATAATAAATTAAACCTTGAATTATTTTTATAATAAATTCAACAATTCATTTTAAAATAATCACATGAATTATTCATATAATAAAATAAACAATTCATTTTCAAATAATCACTTGAATTATTTATCTAATAAAATAAACAATACATTATTAATTAAACTATTGAATTATTTATATAATAAATTAAAATATTGCATTATTTATACAATAAATTAAATTTGAATTATTTTTATCTTAAATGGAGCAATTCATTTTAAAATAATCACATAAATTATTTATATAATAAATGAAACAATTCATTGTAAATTAAACTATTGAATTATTTATCTCATAAATTAAACCTTGAATTATTTATAAAATAAATTCAACAATTCATTTTAAAATAATCACATGAATTCTTTATAAAATAAATGAAACAATTCATTATTATTTAAACTATTGAATTATTTATATAATAAATTAATCCTAGAATTATTTATATAATAAATTCAACAATTGATTATAAATTAAACTATTGAATCATTTATATAATAAATTAAACTTTGAATTATTTTTATATTAGATTAAACAACTCATTTTGAAAAAATCACATGAATTATTTATAAAATAAATTAAACAATTCATTATAAGTTAAACTATTGAATTATTTATATAATCAATTAAACTATTGAATTATTTTTATGATAAATAAAATTTGAATCATTTTTATAATAAATTAAACAATTCATTTTAAAATAATCACATGAATTATTTGTATAATAAAATAAACAATTCATTTTAAATAATCACTTGAATTATTTATATAATAAATGAAACAATTCATTATAAATTAAAGTATTGAATTATTTATATAATGGATTAAATTATTGAATTATTTATATGATTAATAAAATTTGAATCATTGTTATAATAAATTAAACAATTCATTTTCAAATAATCACATGAATTATTTGTATAATAAAATGAACAATTCATTTTCAAATCATCACTTGAATTATTTGAAGCTCGCTGTTTATTGGAGGAGAGTAAGGAGGTGGGCGGGTGTTTCTGACTGAAGCTCGCTGTTTAATGGTGGAGAGTGAGGAGAGGGCGGGTGTTACTGACTGGGCTCTCTGTTTATTGGTGGAGAGTGAGTAGGTGGGCAGGTGTTACTGACTGAAGCTTGTTGTTTAATGGAGGAGAGTGAGGAGGTGGGCGGGTGTTACTGACTGAGGCTCGCTGTTTATTGGTGGAGAGTGAGGAGAGGGCGGGTGTTACTGACTGAGCTCTCTGTTTATTGGTGGAGAGTGAGGAGGTGGGCGGGTGTTACTGACTGAAGCTCGCAGTTTATTGCTGGATTGTGAGGAGAGGGCGGGTGTTACTGTCTGAAGCTCGCCGTTTATTGGTGGAGAGTGAGGAGAGGGCGGGTGTTACTGACTGAAGCTCGCTGTTTATTGGTGGAGAGTGAGGAGGTGGGCGGGTGTTACTGACTGAAGCTCGCAGTTACATGGTGGAGAGTGAGGAGGTGGGCGGGTGTTACTGTCTGAAGCTCGCTGTTTATTGGTGGAGAGTGAGGAGGTGGGCGGGTGTTACTGACTGAAGCTCGCTGTTTATTGGTGGAGAGTGAGGAGGTGGGCGGGTGTTACTGACTGAAGCTCGCCGTTTATTGGTGGAGAGTGAGGAGGTGGGCGGGTGTTACTGACTGAAGCTCGCAGTTACATGGTGGAGAGTGAGGAGGTGGGCGGGTGTTACTGTCTGAAGCTCGCTGTTTATTGGTGGAGAGTGAGGAGGTGGGCGGGTGTTACTGTCTGAAGCTCGCCGTTTATTGATGGAGAGTGAGGAGGTGGGCGGGTGTTACTGACTGAAGCTCGCTGTTTATTGGTGGAGAGTGAGGAGGTGGGCGGTTGTTACTGACTGAAGCTCGCTGTTTATTGGTGGAGAGTGAGGAGGTGGGCGGGTGTTACTGTCTGAAGCTCGCCGTTTATTGGTGGAGAGTGAGGAGGTGGGCGGGTGTTACTGACTGAAGCTCGCTGTTTATTGGTGGAGAGTGAGGAGGTGGGCGGGTGTTACTGTCTGAAGCTCGCCGTTTATTGGTGGAGAGTGAGGAGGTGGGCGGGTGTTACTGACTGAAGCTCGCTGTTTATTGGTGGAGAGTGAGGAGGTGGGCGGGTGTTACTGACTGAAGCTCGCTGTTTATTCGTGGAGAGTGAGGAGGTGGGCGGGTGTATATGACTGAAGCTCGATGTTTATTGGAGGAGAGTGAGGAAAGGGCGGGTGTTACTGACTGAAGCTCGCTGTTTATTGGTGGAGAGTGAGGAGGTGGGCGGGTTTTCCTGACTGAAGCTCGCTGTTTATTGGTGGAGAGTGAGGAGGTGGGCGGGTGTTACTGACTGAAGCTCGCTGTTTATTGGTGGAGAGTGAGGAGGTGGGCGGGTGTTACTGACTGAAGCTCGCTGTTTATTCGTGGAGAGTGAGGAGGTGGGCGGGTGTTACTGACTGAAGCTCGCTGTTTATTGGTGGAGAGTGAGGAGGTGGGCGGGTGTTACTGACTGAAGCTCGCTGTTTATTCGTGGAGAGTGAGGAGGTGGGCGGGTGTTACTGACTGAACCTCGCTGTTTATTGGTGGAGAGTGAGGAGGTGGGCGGGTGTTACTGACTGAAGCTCGCTGTTTAATGGTGGAGAGTGAGGAGGTGGGCGGGTGTTACTGACTGAAGCTCGCTGTTTATTGGTGGAGAGTGAGGAGGTGGGCGGGTGTTACTGACTGAAGCTCGCTGTTTATTGGTGGAGAATGAGGAGGTGGGCGGGTGTTACTGACTGAAGCTCGCTGTTTATTGGTGGAGAGTGAGGAGGTGGGCGGGTGTTACTGACTGAAGCTCGCTGTTTATTGGTGGAGAGTGAGGAGGTGGGCGGGTGTTACTGACTGAAGCTCGCTGTTTAATGGCGGAGAGTGAGGAGGTGGGCGGGTGTTACTGACTGAAGCTCGCTGTTTATTGGTGGAGAGTGAGGAAAGGGCGGGTGTTACTGACTGAAGCTCGCTGTTTAATGGTGGAGAGTGAGGAGGTGGGCGGGTGTTACTGACTGAAGCTCGCTGTTTATTGGTGGAGAGTGAGGAGGTGGGCGGGTGTTACTGACTGAAGCTCGCTGTTTATTGGTGGAGAGTGAGGAGGTGGGCGGGTGTTACTGAAAGAAGCTCGCTGTTTATTGGTGGAGAGTGAGGAGGTGGGCGGGTGTTACTGAAAGAAGCTCGCAGTTTAATGGTGGAGAGTGAGGAGAGGGCGGGTGTTACTGACTGAAGCTCGCTGTTTATTGGTGGAGAGTGAGGAGGTGGGCGGTTGTTACTGACTGAAGCTCGCTGTTTATTGGTGGAGAGTGAGGAGGTGGGCGGTTGTTACTGACTGAAGTTCAGTGTTTATTGGTGGAGAGTGAGGAGTTGGGCGGGTGTTACTGAAAGAAGCTCGCTGTTTATTGGTGGAGAGTGAGGAGGTGGGCGGGTGTTACTGAAAGAAGCTCGCTGTTTAATGGTGGAGAGTGAGGAGGTGGGCGGGTGTTACTGACTGAAGCTCGCTGTTTATTGGTGGAGAGTGAGGAGGTGGGCGGGTGTTACTGACTGAAGCTCGCTGTTTATTGGAGGAGATTATGGAGGTGGGCGGGTGTTACTGACTGAAGCTCGCTGTTTATTGGTGGAGTCTGAGGAGGTTGGCGGGTGTTAATGACTGAAGCTCGCTGTTTATTGGTGGAGAGCGTGGTGGTGGGCGGTTGTTACTGACTGAAGCTCGCTGTTTATTGGTGGAGACTTAGGAGGTGGGCGGGTGTTACTGAAAGAAGCTCGCTGTTTAATGGTGGAGAGTGAGGAGGTGGGCGGGTGTTACTGACTGAAGCTCGCTGTTTATTGGAGGAGATTATGGAGGTGGGCGGGTGTTACTGACTGAAACTCGCTGTTTATTGGTGGAGTCTGAGGAGGTTGGCGGGTGTTAATGACTGAAGCTCGCTGTTTATTGGTGGAGAGCGTGGTGGTGGGCGGTTGTTACTGACTGAAGCTCGCTGTTTATTGGTGGAGACTTAGGAGGTGGGCGGGTGTTACTGACTGAAGCTCGCTGTTTAATGGTGGAGAGTGAGGAGGTGAGCGGGTGTTACTGACTGAAGCTCGCTGTTCAATGCTGGAGAGTGAGGAGGTGGGCGGGTGTTACTGACTGAAGCTCGCTGTTTATTGGAGGAGATTATGGAGGTGGGCGGGTGTTACTGACTGAAGCTCGCTGTTTATTGATGGAGTCTGAGGAGGTTGGCGGGTGTTACTGACTGAAGCTTGCTGTTTATTGGTGGAGAGTGAGGAGGTGGGCGGGTGTTAATGACTGAAGCTCGCTGTTTATTGGAGGAGATTATGGAGGTGGGCGGGTGTTACTGACTGAAGCTCGCTGTTTATTGATGGAGTCTGAGGAGGTTGGCGGGTGTTAATGACTGAAGCTCGCTGTTTATTGGTGGAGAGTGTGGTGGTGGGCAGTTGTTACTGACTGAAGCTCGCTGTTTATTGGTGGAGACTTAGGAGGTGGGCGCGTGTTACTGACTGAAGCTTGCTGTTTATTGGTGGAGAGTGAGAAGGTGGGCGGGTGTTACAGACTGAAGCTCGCTGTTTAATGGTGGAGAGTGTGGAGCTGGGCGGGTGTGACTGTCTGAAGCTCGCATCCAGTTAACAGTTACATTCCAGTAACCATCCAGTTAACACTTACATTCCCAGGGACCATCCAGTAAGCCCTTACGTTCCAAGTGACCACCGAGTAAACACTTACATTCTCAGGGACCATGTAGTAATCAATCATATTCCCAAGGTCGATCCAGTCATCACTTACATTCATAGGGGCCATCCAGTAAATCCTTACATTCCCACTGACCATCCAGTAATCATTTACATTCCCAGTGACCATCTAGTAAACACTTACATTCCCAGTGACCATCAAGTAAAGACTTACATTAGAACATAAGAACACAAGAAATAGGAGCAGGAGTAGGCCAATCGGCCCCTCGAGCCTGCTCTGCCATTCAATAAGATCATGGCTGATCTGACCTTAACCTCAAATCTAAATTCATGTCCAATTTCCTGCCCGCTCCCCGTAACCCCTAATTCCCTTTACTTCTAGGAAACTGTCGATTTCTGTTTTAAATTTATTTAATGATGTTGCTTCCTGGGGCAGCAAATTCCACAGACCTACTACCCTCTGAGTGAAGAAGTTTCTCCTCATCTCAGTTTGGAAAGAGCAGCCCCTTATTCTGAGATTATGCCCCCTAGTTCTAGTTTCACCCATCCTTGGGAACATCCTTACCGCATCCACCCGATCAAGCCCCTTCACAATCTTATAAGTTTCAATAAGATCGCCTCTCATTCTTCTGAACTCCAATGAGTAGAGTCCCAATCTACTCAACCTCTCCTCATATGTCCACACCCTCAGCCCAGGAATTAACTGAGTGAACCTTCTTTGAACTGCCTCGAGAGCAAGTATATCTTTTCTTAAGTATGGACACCAAAACTGTATGCAGTATTCCAGGTGCGGTCTCACCAATACCTTATATAACTGCAGCAATACCTCCCTGTTTTTATATTCTATCCCCCTAGCAATAAAAGCCAACATTCCGTTGGCCTTCTTGATCACCTGCTGCACCTGTATACTAACTTTTTGATTTTCTTGCACTAGGACCCCCAGATCCCTTTGTACTGCAGTATTTTCCAGTTTCTCGCCATTAAGATAATAACTTGCTCTCTGATTTTTTCCTGCCAAAGTGCATAACCTCACATTTTCCAATATTGTATTGCATCTGCCAAATCTCCGCCCACTCACCCAGCCTGTCTATATGCCCTTGTAGGTTTTTTATGTCCTCCTCACTCTCTACTTTCCCTCCCATCTTTGTATCATCTGCAAACTTTGATATGTTACACTCGGTCCCCTCCTCCAAATCGTTAATATTGATTGTAAAGAGTTGGGGACCCAGCACCGACCCCTACGGAACACCACTGGCTACTGGTTGCCAGTCCGAGAATGAACCATTTATCCCAACTCTCTGCTTCCTGTTGGATAACCAATCCTGCACCCATGCCAGAATATTACCCCCAATCCAGTGATTCTTTATCTTGAGCAATAATCTTTTATGTGGCACCTTGTCAAATGCCTTCTGGAAGTCTAAATACACTACGTCCACTGGTTCCCCTTCAGCCATCCTGTATGTTATGTCCTCAAAGAACTCAAGCAAATTTGTCATACATGACTTCCCCTTCAAAAAACCATGCTGACTTTGTCCTATTAAATTACGTTTGTCCAAATGTTCTGCTACCGTCTCCTTAATAATAGACTCCAAAATTTTACCCACCACAGATTTTAGGCTAACTGGTGTATAATTTCCAGCCTTCTGCCTACTACCCTTTTTAAATAAGGGTGTTACATTTGCAGTTTTCCAATCTGCCGGAACCTTTGCTGAGTCCAGAGAATTTTGGAAAATTATTACCAAAGCATCCACAATCCCTACTGCCACTTCCCTCAAGACCCTGGGATGTAAGCCATCAGGTCCAGGGGATTTATCCGCCTTGAGTCCCATTAATTTACTGAGTACCAGTTCCTTAGTGATTTTAATCGTATTTAGCTCCTTCCCCCACCCCCCCTCGAGCCCCGTTTTTTGTCCAGTGTTGGGATATTCTTAGTGTCCTCTACCGTAAAGACTGAAACAAAATATTTGTTCAGCATTTTTGCCATCTCCATGTTTCCCACCATCATTTCCCGGTCTCATCCTCTAAGGGACCTACGTTTGCCTTAGCCACCCTTTTTCTTTTTATATAACTATAGAAACTCTTGCTATCTGTTTTTATATTTTTTGCTAATTTATTTTCATAATCTATCTTCCCTTTCTTAATCAATCCTTTCGTTACTTTTTGCTGTCTTTTGAAGAATTCCCAATCTTCTATCCTCCCACTAAGTTTGGCTACCTTATATGTCCTTGTTTATCCTCAATTTCTATACTTAGCCACGGGTGGCTGTCATTTCTTTTACACCCTTTTTTCCTCAGTGGAATATTTTTTTTCGAAGTTGTAAAATAACTCCTTGAATGAACACCTCTGCTCATGTACCGTCTTCCCCTTTAATCTATTTTCCCAATCCACTTTAATCAATTCCGCTCTCATACCATCATAGTCTCCTTTATTCAAGCTCAGTACGCTTGTTTGAGAACCAACCTTCTCACCCTCTAATTGGAAATGGAATGTAACCATGTTATGGTCACTCATTCCAAGGGGATCCTTAACTAGGACATTATTAATTAATCCTGGCTCATTACACAGGACCAGGTCCAAGGTTGCTTGCCCCCTTGTAGGATCAGTTACATACTGCTCAAGAAATCCATCCCTAATACACTCAATAAACTCTTCCTCCAGGCTGCCCTGCCAATTTGACTTGTCCAGTTAATATGATAGTTAAAATTCCCCATAATTATTGCTGTTCCCTTATTACATGCCCCGACTATTTCCTGATTAATACTTCTTCCAGCAGAGTTGCAACTATTAGGAGGCCTATATACTACGCCCACGAGTGTTTTTTCCCGTTATTATTCCTTATCTCTACCCAAACTGTTTCATTATCCTGATCCTTTGTCCCAATATCATTTCTCTGTATTACAGTGATTCCTTCCTTTATTAACATAGCCACCCCACCTCCCCTTCCTTCCTACCTGTCCTTCCTGATTGTTAAATACCCTGGCATATTTAATTCCAAGTCGTTGTCACCCTGCAGCCATGTGTCTGTAATGGCCACAAGATCATACCCATACGTAGTTATTTGTGCCGTTAACTCGTCCATTTTGTTACGAATGCTACGTGCATTCAGATAAAAAAACTTTCAAATATGTTTTGTGACACTTAGTTCCTGCTTTTTCCTTTTTCAACACTTTACCTTTTACTCCATACCTTCTGTCCCTTCCTGACACGTATTCCTCTGTCTCCCTGCTCAGGTTCCCAACCCCCTGCCACAGCTTTGATGCTGGGTTAATCGCCTTACACCTTCTAGTTTTTATTTTATTTGTCGTGTCTAAAGTACACTTTCTTTCCGCTGCTCTACGCTTTTCCCTTTCACTTGTTCTTGAACAACTGTTTGTACTATTGGTATTGTAGATTACCCCTGGGACTTCCCCTCTCTTGCTGCTCTCAACTTTATTCCCAGTGACCATCCAGTAAACACTTAGATTCCCAGGGACCATCCAGTAATCAATTATATTCCCAAGGACCATCCAGTCACCACTTACATTCCCAGGGGCCATCCAGTAAATCATTACATTCTCAGGGATCATCCGGTAAAAACTTACATTCTCAGGCACTGACCTGTAAACAATTGCTTTCACAGAGAATATCCTGCAAACACTTACGTTCCCAGTGACCGTCAAAAAAACACTAACATTCCTTGGGACTATCCGGTGAACAATTACTTTCCCAGTGACCGTGCGAGAGAGAATTAGTCAGACAGAGATAGACATAGAGAAAGAGATACACAGAGAGAGAGAGGTAAACACCAGAGACACAGACAGTCTCACACAGAGAGATAGAGAGAGAGGGGGGAGTTATTCAGAGAAAGAAAGATACAGAAAGACGGAGACACAGGGAAAGAGACTGACAGAAGGACACACACAGACACAGGTTGAGAGATATAGCGAGAGTGATAGAGAGAGAGAGAGAAACACAGAGAGACAGACAAATAGAGATAGGGAGAGACAGAGAGAGGGAGAAGCTCACAGAGCAAAACAGAGAAAGAGAGAGACAGGCACAGAGAGGCAGACAGAGAGAGAGACACGGATAGAGAGAGACAGAGGTAGAGATATACACAACGAGAGATATACATAGAGAAAGACACAGAGAAAGAGTGAGACACAATGATAGAGACAGAGAGAGAGAGGACAGAGATACACAGAGAGAGGCTAATGGCGAAAGGCACATAAAAATAGGCACAGAGAGAGAAACAGAGAGCGAGAGACAGGGAGAGAGGCACAGAGAGAGAGAAAAATATAAAGAGACAGAGAAAGTGAGGCACAGGGTGACCGAGAGGGAGAGAGAGATCAAGAGAGACAGAGAGAAGGGTACCTAGACGGAGAAACGCAGAGAAAGTGACAGAGAATCATAGCGAGGGTGAGAGGCAAAGAGAGAGAAAGAGGCAAAGGGTGAGAGAGACGCAGAGAGATAAACTCAGAGAGAGAGAGAGACAGAAAGAGATAAAGACAGAGAAAGTGAGACACAGAGTGACAGAGAGAAAGACAGCGAGAAGGGGACATAGACGGAGAGAGAAAGAGAGACTGAGAGGGAGGTAGTGGGAGAGAGAGAGCCTCAGACAGAGGCTCCGAAGGAGAGACAGAGAGAAACAGAGAGGCAGAAAGAGAGAGAGAGAGAAAGACACACAGAGAACGCAGAGAGACAGAGACAGAGAAACAGAGAGAGGGGGCACAGACGGTGAAACGCGAGAGAGTAACAGAGAAAGAGTGACTGAGCGAGGCACACACAAACTGAGACACAGATGGGGACACAGACGGAGACACAGAGGGAGACAGAGAGAGAGAGAAATGAAGAGAGAGAGAGGGGCGGAGAGACAGGGAAAGAAATGAAGAGAGAAACAGAGAGAGACAGAGAGACACACACACACAGAGTGAGAGACAGAGAGAGAGAGCGACACAGAGAAATGCGAGAGACAGGGAGAGACACACAGAAAAAGACACAGTGAGTGACACAGAGAGTCACACAGAGAGAAACAAAGAGAGAGATATAGAGAGAGACACCGAGAGAAAGAGACACATACACAGAGCGAGAGAAACAGAGCGAGCGACTCACAGAGAGAGACACAAGCAGTGAGAGACAGAGAGAGACATACACACAGAGAGGGAGAGACAGAGAGAGAGACACAGGGAGAGACAGAGAGATGGAGAGACACAAAGAAAGAGTCAGAAACACAGAGACAGACAGAGAGAGATACATCGAGGGAGACACAGAGAGCGACACAGATAGAGACGCACACAGAGCAAGAGAAACTGAACGAGAGCGACAAAGAGAGACACACATACGCAGTGTGAGACAGAGAGAGGCACACGCAGTGAGAGACAGAAAAAGACATACGCAAAGAGCGGGAGACACAGAGAGACACAAACACACACACGCACACACAGAGCGAGAGACACAAAGCGAGAGAGACAGAGAGAGACACACACAGTAAGAGATAGAGGGAGACATAAACAGAGAAAGGGAGAAACAGAGACAGAGAGAGTGAGAGAGAGTCTGACTCAGAGAGGGACAGAGAGAGAGAGGGACAGAGATAGAGAGACACACACAGTGAGAGAGAGACACACACACACAGGGATAAACAGATCGAGAGAGAGAGACAGAGCGTGGAGATAGATAGATTGACACAAAGGGAGAGACCTGGAGAGAGAGGGACTCACAGAGATACAGAGGGTCGGTAGTAGGACCATTGCTTTTTTGATGTATATTAATGTTTGATGTATATTAATGGGTGTGCAGGGCACAATTTCAAAACTTGCAGATGACCCAAAATTTGGAACTGTATTAAAAATGAGGAGTATATTAATAGACTTTAAGAGGACCTAGACAGGCTGCTGGAATGGGTGGACACATGGCAGATGATCTTTAACGTTGAGATGTGCGAAGTAATGCATTTTGACAGGAAGAACGAGGAGAGACAATAGAAACTAAATAGCACAATTCTAAAGGGGGTGCATGAATAGAGAGACCTGGGGGTATATGTGCACAAATCATTGAACGTGGCAGGGTGAGAAATCGGTTTAAAAAACAAATAAATAGAGGGATAGAGTACAGAAGGTACAAAAACAAGGAAGTTCTGTTGAAATTTGAAAGATCGCTGGTTCGGTGACAGCTGGAGAATTGTGAACAATTCTGCCCACCACACTTTAGGAAGGATGTCAAGGCCTTAGAGAGGGTGCAGAAAATATTCACTAGATTGGTTCCAGGGATGAGGGATTCAGTTCCGTGGATAGACTGGAGGAGCTGGTGTTGTTCTCCTTAGAGCAGAGAAGGTAAAGAGGAGGTTTGATGGAGGTGTTCAAAATCATGACGGGTTTAGATAAAGTAAATAAAGATAAATTGTTCCCATTGGCAGAAGGGTGGAGAACAAGAGGACACAGATTGAAGGTGATTGGCAAAAGAACCAAAGGGGACAAGAGGGAAAGGGTTTTTATGCAGCCAGTAATTGTGATCTGGAATGCGCTGCCTTAAAGGGCGATGGAAGCAGATTCAATTGTGGCTTTCAAAAAGGAATTGGATAAATAATTGAAGAGAATAAACTTGTTGTGCTGTAACCATTCTGTCATACTGTCAGAGAGAGGGAGACTCACCGAGAGAGACAGAGGGAGGGGCAGAGAAAGAGTTAGAGATGGAGATAAAAATAGAGAGATTGGAACAGAGAGAGAGAGGCACAGAGAAGGAGGAAGGGAGAGTGAGAGAGATATAGAAAGAGAGTGACTGACAGAGTGGCAGAGAGTCATAGAGAGAAAAAGATCGAGAGTGAAAGAAAGGCAGAGAGAGAGAGCTAGGTAGACGAGACAGAGAGAAATGGAGAGAGAGACACATAGAAACAAACACGGGGACACAAAGAGACACAGACAGAAAGAGAGAGATGCAGAGACAGAGAGAAGGAGACAGATAGATGGATAGAGAGACAGAGAGGGATAGGGACAGAGTGAGAAGCAGAGAGAGAGAGCGAGACAGAGAGAGAGTGTGAGAAAAACAGCGAGTGAGAGACAGAAAGAGGGAACCAATGAGAGGGAGAAACAGCGAGAGACGCAAACAGAGAGAGACACATAGAGTGACAAACGTAGAGACAGAGAGACGGGGGACAGAGAGAGACACACATAATGAGAGTCCGAGAAATACTTGCATACAGAAACAGAGAGAGACACAGACAGAGAATGACCCAGAGGGAAAGAGGCACGGAGAGAGAGGGGAGAGACAGAGAGACAGACAGACAGCCAAAGAGAGGAGCAGTGAGAGAGAGGGAGATAGAGACGGTGAGAGAGAAAGATCACAGTGAGCGAGAGAGAGGCAGAGGAACGGAGATAGAGAGAGCGAGAGTGAGAAAGAGAGCGGCACAGAGACAGAGAGAGAGAGAGACAAAGAGAGTCAGAGAGAGAGAGAAGGAAAGAGGGAGACAGAGAGAAGGAAAGAGACACAGAGCAAGAGAGAGAGAAAAAAGAGAGACATTCAGACATTGAGTGATAAACACACAGAGCGAGAGAAACACTGAGAGAGAGACGCACTGAGAGGAAGAGAGACAGGAAGAGAGACAGAGGGAGAGAGAGGGAGAGAGTCAGGGAGAGACAGACATAGACAGAGAGACTGAGATAAAGAGAGAGAGAGACGCAGAACGATGGACAGAGAGAGTTACACGCAGAGAGACAGAGAGAGTCATAAGTACGAGAGAGAGACGGAGAGACAGATAGGCACAGAATGATATTCACAGAGAACGAAACACAGTACATAGAAAATAGGAGCAGGAGTAGGCCATTCGGCCCTTCGAGCCTGCTCCGCCATTCAATATGATCATGGCTGATCCTTTATCTTAATACCATATTCCCGCTCTCTCTCCATACCCCTTGACGCCTTTTGTGTCTAGAAATCTATCTAGCTCCTTCTCAAATATATTCAGTGACTTGGCCTCCACAGCCTCCTGTGGTGGAGAATTCCACAGGTTCACCACCCTCTGAGTGAAGAAATGTCTCCTCATCTTAGTCCTAAATGTCCTACCCCGTATCCTGAGACTGTGACCCTTTGTTCTGGACCCCGCAGACAGGGGAAACATCCTCCCTGCATCCAGTCTATCTAGTCCTGTCAGAATTTTACATATTTCATTGAGATCCCCTCTCATTCTTCTGAACTCGAGTGAATACAGGCCGAGTCGACCGAATCTCTCCTTACATGACAGTCCAGCCATCCCAGGGATCATTCTGGTGAACCTTCGCTGCACTCCCTCTATGACAAGTATATCCTTTCTTAGCTAAGGAGAACAAAACTGCACACAGTACTCCAGGTGTGGTCTCACCAAGGCCCTGTATAACTGCAGTAAGACATCCTTTTCCGATACTCAAATCCTCTTGCAATGAAGGCCAACATACCATTTGCCTTCCTAACTGCGTGCTGCACCTGCATGTTTGCTTTCAGTGACTGGTGTACAAGGACACCCAGGTCCTTTTGTACATCAACATTCCACAATCTATCACCATTTAAATAATACTCTGCCTTTCTGTTTTTCCTTCCGAAGTGGATAACTTCACATTTATCCACATTATACTGCATCTGCCATGTATTTGCCCACTCACTCAACTTGTCTAAATCACCTTGAAGCCTCTTTGCATCCTCCTCACAACTCACAATCCCACCTAGTTTTGTGTCATCAGCAAACTTGGAAATAATACATTTGGTTCCCTCATCCAAATCATTGATATATATTGTGAATAGCTGGGGCCCAAGCACTGATCCCTGCGGTACCCCACTAGTCACTGCCTGCCACCCCGAAAAGACGCATTTATTCCTACTCTCTATTTCCTGTCTGTTAACCAATTTTCAATCCATGCCAGTATAATACCACCAATCCGATCTGCTTTAATTTTCCGCACTAACCTCTGATGTGGGACTTTATCAAAGGACTTCTGAAAATACGAATACATCACATCCACTGGTTCTCCCTTATCGATTCTACCAGTTACATCCTCGAAAAACACCAGTAGCTTTGTCAAACATGATTTCCCTTTCATAAATCCATGTTGACTTTGTCTAATCCCATTGATATTTTATAAGTGTCCTGTGATCACATCCTTTATAATAGACTCAAGCATTTTCCCTACTACTGATGTTCGGCTAACCGGTCTGTAGTTCACTCTTTTCTCTCTCCATCCTTTTTTAAACAGTGGGATTACTTTTGCCACCCTCCAATCTGCAGGAACTGTTCCATAATCTATCGAATTTTGAAGATGACAACTAATGCATCCACTATTTCCATGGCGACCTCTTTTATTACTCTGGGATGCAGATTATCAGGCTCTGGGGATTTATCAGCTTTCAGTCCCATTAATTTTTCCAGCACTATTGATTTACTATTACTAATTTCCTTTAATTCCTCCTTCTCACAAGTCCCTTGTCTCCCTTGCTTTTCTGGGAGGTTATTTGTGTCCTCTTCCGTGCAGACAGAACCAAAGTATTTGTTTAATTGCTCTGCCATTTCCTTGTTCCCCATTATAAATTCTCCCGTTTCTGTCTGTAAGGAACCTACATTTGTCTTCACTAATCGTTTTCTTTTTACATACATGTAGAAGCTTTTACAGTCCACTTTTATGTTCGTTGCAAGTTTATTCTCATATTCTATTTTTCCCCTCTTGGTCCTTTTTTGCTTCATTCTAAACTACTCCCAATCCTCAGGCTTGCTAATTTTTCTCGCAACTTGATATGACTCCTCTTTGGATCTAATACTGTCCTTAATTTCTTTTGTTAGCCATGGTTTGGCCGATTTTCCTTTTGTGTTTTTGCACCAGAAAGGAATGTATAAAATTGTTGCAATTCATGCATTCGTTCCTTAAATGTCAGCCATTGCCTATCCAGCATCATTCCTTTTGATGAAGCTTCCCAAACTATCATAGACAACTCACTCCTCATACCTTCGTAGTTTCCTTTTTTTAGATTTAGGACCCCACTTTTGGATTGTACAACTTCACTATCCATCTGAATGAAGAATTCTGTCATGTTATGGTCAGTCTTCCCGAAAGGACCCCGCATGACAAGATTATTAATCAACCCCTTCTCATTGTTTGGTACTCCATAAGGGTACGAGAGCATAGTGGTTAAGTTACAGCATTAGTAATTTAGAGTTATGAATTCAAATCTCGCTACTGCTGCTGGGGAATTTGAACCAAAACAATTAATTAAATAAAATATGTAATTAAAATACTACTATCAGTAATGGCGGCCGTGAAATTAATGGGTTGTGATAAAAACTTGCCGTTTCTCCCAGGTTTGGCCTCTATGTGATTCCCGACCCCGAGCAATGTGGTTAATTCTGAAATGGCCCAGCAAACAGCTCAGTTGTAAAATCTCGCTTAAAAAAAAGTTGTAATAAGCATAGAACCGGACACCACAAAGACCAACTCACACACCATCTCGACTTGGAAACATGTCGCCGTTCCCTCATCGTCGCTGGTTTAATCCTGGAGCTCCCTTCTCAACAGCACGATGGGAGAGACCATCACCACACGGACTGCAGCGGTTCAAAAAGATCACTCAGCACCACCTTCTCAAGGGCAATTCGGGATGGGCATGAAATGCCGTCATAGCCAGCGACACCCACATCCCATGAACAAAAAAAAAATCAAGAATCCGTGATTGGGAGAGTGGTAGAGAACAATTAGAGAGAGAAGGAAAGGCACTGAGAAAAAGGAGAAAGAAACAATGAAAAGGAGAGATGCAGATCAGAGAGCGACGCAAAGAGAGAGGGGCAGACGGAGAAATACTTACAGAGATAGTGGAAGAGATGCAGGCACCAAACACAAAGATAGAGGTACGGTGAGAGAGCGGGAAACAGAATGCGAGAGGAATGGAAGGCAGTAAAACAGGATACTGAGCCGGAGACTGGCGAGAGAGAAAATATAAATGGCGCTGCTTCCACGAGGCTACACATCATCTCGAATTCCCTGACCCCCAGATTAGAGTGAGAAGAACAGCAAGTGAAACTGAGGAAGGCGGATGGAGAATCACAGAGAGAAAGAAAAACACACGCGTTGGGAGAGACAGTGGAGGACATAACGAGAGAGAAACAAACAATGCAAGGGAGAAAGGCAGACAGAGGTTAAAAGCAAGGAGAAAGAGGCAGACAGCGAGAGAGAGCATGAAACAAAGATAGTGGGAGAAACGCAGAGAGACAGGGGAGGGTCGGAAATAAAGAGCAAGGGAGACGCAGAGAGGGAAATAGGCTTGGGAGACAGTGAAAGAGGGGAGAGAGAAAATAAAGAATGCAATTCTCACAGAGCGCTGCGACACATCGTCTCACAGACACACACCATCCCACTTTAAATACCTGCACACTGAGACAGCGAGTTTAAAGATTCTCAGCCCCAGGACATTAGGTATACGTGCCCCTTCCTCTACTTTCCAGGTTTTGCAGCTCAGTTCACGTGATTGTTTGTTATTATCTACTTTGGCTCGGTTCCTTATTCTCTCTTTTCCCCTCTGTCCTCCATCTATTCCGCTTTCCTCACATGTTTCAACCCCACAGTACTCAATCTGTTTCCGTGTTTAGACTAACCAATTAGGCCCTGGGCCGAAGTTTCAGAGAACACATGGCCGACTTCACCATGCCACGGAGATACCAAATCAATGGTTTCCTTCAGGGATCAGTCCTAGCATCTATCCTTTTTAATCTGTACATAAACTCCCCGAGACCAGATTACGGAAATTAATTTCTGCTGATGACAGTGCCTTTGTTACTGAAACTCGTGAGTTTTCTACCCTGTAAACCACAGTCATTAATGATATGAAGCGCATGGCAGAGAACTGTCTGAAATGACGTCTTCATCCGAGTATCACAAGGACTGTGAGCTCCATCTTACATTTGCTCTCTGCTCGTCTCTCTCCTGAACTTATTATAAACTTTGGTCAACTTTTGAAACATGCAAAATTGAAGCCCACGGAATAAAAGACAGAGGCAGCATGGATATTAAATTGGCTAAGTGACAGGCAACAGAGAGTTGTGGTGAACGGTTGTTTTTCGGACTGGAGGAAGGTATATGGTGGTATTCCCCAGGGGTTAGTACTAGGACCATTGATTTGTTGATATATATTAATGACTTGAACTTGGGTTTACAGGCACAATTTCAAATTGCAGAAGACACAAACTTGGAAGTGTAATAATCAGTGAGGAGGATAGTAATAGAATTCAAGAGGCTATCGACAGGCTGGTGCAATGGCGGACACATGGCAGCTGAAATTGAACGCAGAGATAAGCGAGGTGATTACATTTTGGCAGGAGGAATGAGGAGAGGCAATAGAAACTAAATGTTATAATTCTAAAGGGGGTGCAGGGATAGAGAGACCTGGGGGTACATGTACACAGATCGTGAAGGTGGCAGGACAGGTTGTGAAAGTGTTTAAAAAATCTAACTGGATCCTGGGCTTTATAAATAGAGGCATAGAGTACAAAAGTAAGTAAGTTATGTTGAAACTGGATAAAACACTGGTTCGGCCACAACTGGAGTATGGTGCCCAATCCGGGGCACCGCACTTTCGGGAGGATGTGAAGGCTTCGGAGAGGGTGCAGAAAAGATTTACCAGAATGGTTCCAGGGGTAAGAGACTTCAGTTATGTGGATAGACTGGAGAAGCTGAGGTTGTTCTCCTTGGAGCAGAGAAGGCTACGAGGAGATTTGATAGAAGTATTCAAACTCATGATGGTTGAAGAAAAAATAAATAAAGGAAACTGCTCTTTCAAAACTGAGATGAGGAGAAACTTCTTCACTCAGAGGGTGGTCGGTCTGTGGAATTTGCTGCCCCAGGAAGCTGTGGAAGCTACATCATTAGATAAATTTAAAACAGAAATAGACAGTTTCCTAGAAGTAAAGGGAATTAGGGGTTATGGGGAGCGGGCAGGAAATTGGACATGAAGCTGAGTTCGGATCGGTCAATGCCCTGTGGGTGGCGGAGAGGGCCCAGGGGCTGTGTGGCCGGGTCCTGCTCCGACTTCTTGTGTTCTTTAGATTTGTGGTTGGGATCAGATCAGCCATGATCTTATTGAATGGCGGAGCAGGCTCGAGGGGCCGATTGGCCTACTCCTGCTCCAATTTCTTATGTTCTTATGTTCCCATCGGTGGACGGGTTTAGAATCAGGGGACACAGATTTAAGGTGATTGGCAAAAGAACCACCGACGACATGAGGGAAAACTTGTTTACACAGCGAGTAATTCTGAACCGGAATACGTTGCCTGAAAGGGTGGTGGAAGCAGATTCAATCGTAGCTTTCAAAATGGAATTTGTTAAATAATTAAAGGGGAAACATTTGAAGGGCAACAGGGAAAGTGCAAGGGAATGCGACGAACTGGATTGCTCTGATAAAGAGCCGGCACGGGCTTGATGGGCCGAATTGCATGCTTATGTGCTGTAACCATTCGATGACTCGATGATAATCACAAAATGCTTGCTGGAATATCGAACATTGTTCATTTGTAATCGCAGAGAACGCAGTGAATGGATTGAACAAACTAACAGACCACATTTGAAATAAAAAATCTGCAGCATATGAATGAAGATGAAAAGGCTCCTTTATTGTCCACGCCTAGTTGCCTGGGAAGATGAAAGTGGACATCTTGTGGGTTGTTCATACAGTAACCACAGTGCGTCATTTTGGAGAATGGATGTTCAGGACAGAGGATGAATCGAATAGCGTCAAGTAAGAATCTAATGTCAGGAATTATTCCATTCTGTATTTTATTTAATTAACCTGACAATTACACAAAGGGATATTTCACCACATTCTTCAACTGTTCTCTGAATTTAGTCTGCGTTATTGCATAAATACAGGTGATTGTACAACAGCTCAGAGGCTGAAGTATGAATCCCATTTCTTGTACAAATGTAGGAAGATTAACAGAAAAATACCACATCAAAAACATTCGCTGAGAAACTACAAACACCAGAAACAGCGCCCATAACAGGATAAAATTCCCCGAGATAACAAACAGTAAAATGATGGATTTCCGTCGGCTGTCCATCTCTGGGTCACTGGGACTCTCCCCATTGCTGTGACCCCGGAGTCTCCTGCGGGCTCTGCTGGTCACTAAAATGTGCCTGACAGTTAAAGCATTGAGCAGCAGAATCAGAACAAATGGGACACCCGGAGTTAGAAGATAATGAAGGAATTCAATGCCTGTCCATATAGGAACAGAGGAACAGGAGTCGGCCATTCAGCCCCTCGTGCCTGCTCCGCCAATTGATAAGATCATGGCTGATCTGTGATCTAACTCCATATACCTGCCTTTGGCCCATATCCCTTAATACCTTTGGTTGCCAAAAAGCTATCTATCTCAGATTTAAATTTAGCAATTGATCTAGTATCAATTGTCGTTTGAGGAAGAGAGTTCCAAACTTCTACAACCCTTTGTGTGTAGAAATGTTTTATAATCTCCCTCCTGAAAGGTCTGGCTCTAATTTTTAGACTGTTCCCCTACTCCTAGAATCCCCAACCAGCGGAAATAGTTTCTCTCTATCCACCCTATCTGTTCCCCTTAATATCTTATAAACTTCGATCAGATCACCCCATAACCTTCGAAACTCTAATGAATACAACCCCAATTTGTGTAATCTCTCCTCGTAACTTAACCCTTGAAGTCTGGGTATCATTCTAGTAAACCTACGCTGCACTCCCTCCAAGGCCAATATGTCCTTCCGAAGGTGCGGTGCCCCGAGAATAGAGCACCGCTTGTCACACCACAGAACATGGGGCCATTGGATAACATATAATCACCGGTACAGAAAAAGTACCAAAAAATATTCTTTAAACAGAACAGAACTGTCATTGTTCCTAAAATCACAGCCGCAATTTTTCCAGTGCAATATTTAGTTTTCAGATTCTGGCAACAAATGGCCACAAATCGATCGAAGGTGAAAGTGACAGTGAACCAGACAGAACAGTCCGTGACCGCATAAAGCAGGACGGCGTGAATATTACACACGTTAATGTGGTATAGAAAAGTGAACTGTGAACGATAAGTAATGGGGATCTGCCTCAATATCAGATCAGTGATAATGACCAGTAGATCCGCCGCTGCCATGGCCACCAGGTAGCGAGTGACACATTTGGAGAGTCCGCACTTTCCACGAGACAGGACAATGATCGTCATTAAGTTAACTGCAATTCAGCGGAAGACAAGCAAATTATAGTAAACTCTCAGAACAAAGGCGCCTGTGTGACAGAGAGTAATCATAGAATCAGTGAATCATAGTATCATTGAATCATAAAATCATAAAATCATAGAGTCACAGGAACACTGAATCATCGAATCACAGAATCCTGAAGCACAGAATGAGGCACTTCGGCCCATCGTGCTCCTGCCAGCTCTCTGAATGAGCCATCCAAGAAGCCCACTTTCCACTTACCCAATATTTCTGGATTTTATTCCTTTCAAGTATATATCCAATTGGCTGTCGTATCTTAATCTGATAAATATATGTCCTCTCACTGCTCCAGTAATATTTTTGTTAAATACGGAAAACCAAGTCAATGTCTAGTGTACTCTGATTCCATGGAGTCCATGCACGATCATTTGACAGCGCTGATGAAATCAGTAGAAGCAACATTCGAAGGAATCTCTTTATTAGTTTGATAGTCGTGCTCAGAATTAGACTGTGATATTTGGGCAAGAGAAAACTTTCTATGGGAGGAACAGACCAGAGGTTCAATTGTACATCAATCTGAAAGAGACAGGGCAAACATTTCTGGAGTATAAAGGGGAGACAAAATCATAAGCACATAGGAACCGCGCCATGTACCAATGTGATGTGTTACGGTTGCTTTGTAAAGTGCCAGTGCTCATGAGGCATGGACAGGAGAGGAACTACTTCGGACTTCGTATCGATCGATTACAGTAACTTCAAACAGTAATGGAATTATTTATAAAATCAGAAACTTCACATCCAGTGTGTGCAATGTGCAAATTGTAATTCATATCAAAGACCGACTGTCCAGTTACATTACAAAGAACGTTTATAAGAATGATCAGTTATTTCAAACAGTCTGACGACGTTAATAGATTAATAATCTGAACACAGGAGCAGCGCTGGGCTTCTGGGTTTTATCTGTTGATGATCATCACGTAGTTTCACGAATTGAAACAGCGAATGTGGGAAAATAAAACATGAATTGAGTTTATGATTCATCGCAGTCCAGTAAGAATCGTGTGGTTACAGATCCATATAATAAACAGGAAAAAATGAAGTGAACTCAGTTGTATTGAGGATTAGCAGGAGATGGTAGAAAATCAGCCTGAGACTCGCTGATAGATCCTTTGAACCGTGTCAGACTGGTCTGGGACGAAATGGTTATTTCACAGCAATGATTGGAGATCGATCCACTGCAATATAATAAAATGAAGAATTGATCCTGATACATGTTGCACTTGCATTTCTGTCCTCAGCATCCGGGGGGCAGTGACACTGGTGCAGTGAGGGAGATGGGGAGAAGTGAGGCAGCTGACGGGAAGTGAATCATTCCTCCCACAACCTGAACCACATGGAGATAGAGTTAAAGTTCCCTGGCAAACTAATGCTAAGAATTTGTGAGCTCACACAGGATTCAGGGGAGATTAAAGCCTGGAATCTGATGACGGCAGGGAATCGTTCTCTGAAATTGATGATTTTGGAACCTCAAAGAGTATCTGAATCACGTGGAGCAAACAGCGGTTAATGAGGGCGGACGATTCATTCAGCTGATCCAGTGAATGGGTGACTGTCCAAAAATTGATCGAGGTAGCGAGATATTATACCAAACATAGGAAGGGGAACGCTGTATGAGACCAATCAGCGAAAGAGAAGCACGGTATTATCCCAAACACAGTAAGAGGAGCGCGGTATTATCCCAAACACAGTAAGAGGAGCGCGGTATTAAATCAAACACAGTAAGAGGAGCGCGGTATTAAATCAAACACAGTAAGAGGAGCGCGGTATTAAATCAAACACAGTAAGAGGAGCGCGGTATTAAATCAAACACAGTAAGAGGAGCGCGGTATTAAATCAAACACAGTAAGAGGAGCGCGGTATTATCCCAAACACAGTAAGAGGAGCGCGGTATTAAATCAAACACAGTAAGGGGAGCGCGGTATTAAATCAAACAGAGTAAGAGGAGCGCGGTATTAAATCAAACACAGTAAGAGGAGCGCGGTATTAAATCAAACACAGTAAGAGGAGCGCGGTATTAAATCAAACACAGTAAGAGGAGCGCGGTATTATCCCAAACACAGTAAGAGGAGCGCGGTATTAAATCAAACACAGTAAGAGGAGCGCGGTATTATCCCAAACACAGTAAGAGGAGCGCGGTATTAAATCAAACACAGTAAGAGGAGCGCGGTATTAAATCAAACACAGTAAGAGGAGCGCGGTATTAAATCAAACACAGTAAGAGGAGCGCGGTATTAAATCAAACACAGTAAGGGGAGCGCGGTATTAAATCAAACACAGTAAGAGGAGCGCGGTATTAAATCAAACACAGTAAGAGGAGCGCGGTATTAAATCAAACACAGTAAGAGGAGCGCGGTATTAAATCAAACACAGTAAGGGGAGCGCGGTATTAAATCAAACACAGTAAGAGGAGCGCGGTATTAAATCAAACACAGTAAGAGGAGCGCGGTATTAAATCAAACACAGTAAGAGGAGCGCGGTATTAAATCAAACACAGTAAGAGGAGCGCGGTATTAAATCAAACACAGTAAGAGGAGCGCGGTATTAAATCAAACACAGTAAGAGGAGTGCGGTATTAAATCAAACACAGTAAGAGGAGCGCGGTATTGTCCCAAACACAGTAAGAGGAGCGCGGTATTAAATCAAACACAGTAAGAGGAGCGTGGTATTAAATCAAACACAGTAAGAGGAGCGCGGTATTAAATCAAACACAGTAAGAGGAGCGCGGTATTGTCCCAAACACATTTAGAGGAGCGCGGTATTAAATCAAACACAGTAAGAGGAGCGCGGTATTAAATCAAACACAGTAAGAGGAGCGCGGTATTAAATCAAACACAGTAAGAGGAGCGCGGTATTAAATCAAACACAGTAAGAGGAGCGCGGTATTGTCCCAAACACAGTAAGAGGAGCGCGGTATTAAATCAAACACAGTAAGAGGAGCGCGGTATTAAATCAAACACAGTAAGGGGAGCGCGGTATTAAATCAAACACAGTAAGAGGAGCGCGGTATTAAATCAAACACAGTAAGAGGAGCGCGGTATTAAATCAAACACAGTAAGGGGAGCGCGGTATTAAATCAAACACAGTAAGAGGAGCGCGGTATTAAATCAAACACAGTAAGAGGAGCGCGGTATTAAATCAAACACAGTAAGAGGAGCGCGGTATTAAATCAAACACAGTAAGAGGAGCGCGGTATTAAATCAAACACAGTAAGGGGAGCGCCGTATTAAATCAAACACAGTAAGAGGAGCGCGGTATTAAATCAAACACAGTAAGGGGAGCGCGGTATTAAATCAAACACAGTAAGGGGAGCGCGGTATTAAATCAAACACAGTAATATCCCAAACACGATATTATACCAAAAGAGTTTCTGCAGCTTGATGGGTCAAAATACAAGGAAGGCTATTGATAATTATCCTGGTTCAGAAGTGAGAAAATAATCAAGTTAAAGACCTTCCAAGCTCCATCTCGCTTAAGTTGTGAAGTAGTGCCAATTATGTCCATAATGTAAGCTGTGTTTGTGGTTAAAGCGAACAACAGCCAAGTAACAAGGCCTAGTCTTGACCTGGTCTCCAGCATTATTCATTACTATGCCCTGGTCAGTAAGGGGAGCGCGGTATTAAATCAAACACAGTAAGAGGAGCGCGGTATTAAATCAAACACAGTAAGGGGAGCGCGGTATTAAATCAAACACAGTAAGAGGAGCGCGGTATTAAATCAAACACAGTAAGAGGAGCGCGGTATTTTACCAAACACAGTAAGGGGAGCGCGGTATTAAATCAAACACAGTAAGAGGAGCGCGGTATTAAATCAAACACAGTAAGAGGAGCGCGGTATTAAATCAAACACAGTAAGAGGAGCGCGGTATTAAATCAAACACAGTAAGAGGAGCGCGGTATTAAATCAAACACAGTAAGAGGAGCGCGGTATTAAATCAAACACAGTAAGAGGAGCGCGGTATTAAATCAAACACAGTAAGAGGAGCGCGGTATTAAATCAAACACAGTAAGAGGAGCGCGGTATTAAATCAAACACAGTAAGAGGAGCGCGGTATTAAATCAAACACAGTAATATCCCAAACACGATATTATACCAAAAGAGTTTCTGCAGCTTGATGGGTCAAAATACAAGGAAGGCTATTGATAATTATCCTGGTTCAGAAGTGAGAAAATAATCAAGTTAAAGACCTTCCAAGCTCCATCTCGCTTAAGTTGTGAAGTAGTGCCAATTATGTCCATAATGTAAGCTGTGTTTGTGGTTAAAGCGAACAACAGCCAAGTAACAAGGCCTAGTCTTGACCTGGTCTCCAGCATTATTCATTACTATGCCCTGGTCAAACTCTTCAGTGCGTGACTTACCAACGCATGAATGGAGCGCCAGAAACCCAGTGAATGGTTTGGTTTCAGAACCGTCCGACGTAAATAAAACCCTCAGAGAGTTACTGGTATAATAGTACTCATGCAGTCCTGGAACACTTCCATCATCTGCTCGCTTGCCACACAGCCTAGCCAATTCTTTCTCCTCTGATTGGATCTGTTGTAAAAGTATACATTTCGTGTAATGTGCTTAAAACTCCTTGAAACAGGGTCAGTATCGCTTTAAATGCCTGGTGGAAAACGAGCGTTATTGGATTGATCGCCGGTTTGCACCCCACCTGATTTTCACCAAAGGAAATGAAAATATTGGGAGTTGGGTGGGCTCTCCGCCACCACCCGTTTACCGCCTGGCGGTAAAAGTGGAAATTCACCGCAAAAAGACAAGAATCAACGTACAAAATACAGTTGTCTATGAACTCGACTCCTTTCAATGGCTTTGGGTGTTTCTAAACACATCAAGAGGTCCAGATTGCTGTGCGAGTTTAGTCAGGGGCACTTTAATCGATTCTTCTCTTTGTTTAGGAAACTGTTAACCAATTTAAAATTAATAGAGTTAACGATTCATAAATTGTCTGCTTAGGCTTTATTAAAATGGACGTGCCTACATGGAAAGCAAAATCGGTTGTGTGTAAAGTGAAGACTTTGGAACCACATGGAATTGGAATTTCCCTGCCACATTTCCCTGTTGGCTCCAAATCAACCATAAGACTTCAGCTAAATAGCCGCTCGCCACTATATACACATCAGCTTACAGAATTTGAGTCTTTGGGCGGGGAGGGGGGCTGGTGGTGGGGTGGGGTGGGGTTGGGGCTATTGGTCTTCTGGGGTATCACTGTCGAGCATGATCTTGATCTTACCCAATATGCTCATGGGCATTCTGGATGATTCAGTAATGTGGAGAGACTGGAAAAGCTGGGATTGTTCTCCTTAGAGCAGAGAAGGTTAAGGGGAGATTTAATTCAGGTGTTCAAAATCATGAAGGGTTTTGATCGAGTAAATAAGGAGAAACCGTTTCCACTGGCAGGAGGGTCTGTAACCAAAGGGCACAGATTTATGATAATTGGCAAGGAATCAAAGGGGAGATTTTTTTAGGCAGTGATTTATAATGATCTGGAACGCACTGCCTGAAAGGGCGGTGGAAGCTGATTCAATTGTAACTTTCAAAAGGGAATTGGATAAATACCTAAAGGGGAGAAAATTGTAGGGCTGTGGGGAAATAGTTGAGGGGAGTGGTACTAATTGGATAGATTTTCAATGAGGCGGCGCAGGCATGATGGGCCCAATGGCCTCCTTCTGTGTTGTAAGATTCTATGATACTTCGGCTTGTTAGACAATGAAGGCAATCGTACTGTTCCTTCCGCCATGTGAGTTGGGGGCAAAGGCCAAAGAGCTGAGTCGCGGACCTCGTGACCTGGTTCATAATTGCCGGTTAATTTACCAACAGAGGATTGGGGGGAGGTCGTTTTTAGGGAGTGAACACTGGGTGACTGAACAATGAAAAGGCAGTTCGTTATATTGGTTCTCACTGCAATCCTTTCATCACTTAAAGTGAGTATGCGCGTGTGTGTTTGTGTTTGTGTGTGTTTGTTCTTGTGTGTGTTTGTTCATGTGTGTGTGTTTGTGTGTGTATTTGTGTGTGTGTTTGTTCATGTGTGTGCGTATGTGTGTGTATTTGTGTGTTTTTTTCATGTGTGTATGTGTGCGTGTTTGTTCATGTGTGTGTGTTTGTTCATGTGTGTGCGTTTGTTCATGTGTGTGTGTTTGTTCATGTGTGTGTGTTTGTTCATTTGTGTGTGTGTTTGTTCATGTGTGTGTGTTTGTTCATGTGTGTGTGTTTGTTCATGTGTGTGTGTTTGTTCATGTGTGTGTTTGTTCATGTGTGTGTGTTTGTTCATGTGTGTGTGTTTGTTCATGTGTGTGTGTTTGTTCATGTGTGTGTGTTTGTTCATGTGTGTGTGTGTGCAGATGATGGACGAGTACTCGATCAAATCCACTTCTGGAGCCTCGGGGGCTTTTTGTCGTAATGGCGCACGTTGTCCAGACTCAGCCATGAAGATTAACGAGTTTCCAAAGCCCAGCCCGTGGGGTCGGGTATAGGCAGGGGACGTCTGTCTTCAGAAGATCAAAGTAAAGAGAAATTCAAGGAAACCTCGTCGATGCCACTGCTCCACAGATCGTTCATAATCGACTTCCTCAGCCTCAAGTCATTCCTTCCTCAAGGAACATCCTCTGATGATCCAGTGTGTCCCACGCCTTCTGCACGAATAACAGCGATCACGAACGCAAACAGTCACATTACCTTTATATGGTTTGTTTGACATCCTTCCGATCTTTCAATGTCGACGTAGGGTACGTAATTTTTGATAATGTAAACCTGTGGTGCTGAGATGTCCCAGGCCTGATTGCTGTTAGCTGGATATCGCAGGGGGTGGTTGGGAGAGGAGAGTTCTCCAAAAGACTGATTGAGATGAATGGTAACGGATGCGGAAATCATTAGTAACACAAATACAGGTGGCCTGTGGCAAATTAATTACATATCTCTGTTAGAATTGATCGTAGCAATTCTGGAGAAACATATAGAAAAATCATCCCCAATGGTTGCATATATAGACACAACAACCCGCATTAATATCGTGGCTTTAACGTCACTGTGTACTTGTACGGGTCTGTATGTGTGTGTGTGTGTGTATGTCTGTGTGTTTGTATGGGTCTGTGTGTGCCTGTGTCTCTCATTTTCTGTATGGGTCTGAGTGTGCCTGTGTCTCTGTCTATTTCTATGGGTCTGTGTGTGCCTGTGTCTCTGTATTTGTGTCACTGTGAACGCGGCTAATTTATTGACGATCTTGAGATAACAACTACATTTTCGTTTAAATAAACGTTTCTTTGGAATAAAACAATACACCAGTGAAATGCTTATTAAGCATTCATTACATTGGGGGTTTCTTTAAAACTTACTACATGTTTTCTTCGTCCAAAGTTGCACAGAGCAAATTTATTAAAAACCGGGGCTCCTGAAATGTACGTTTCGCTGTAAGTTAATATTTTCTCTCATAAACAGGCGGCTGAGCGACCAGACTCGACCTTTACCTTCCCTTTGAACTTTAATATCTCGGATGCAAATATTTGGTTTGAGATTAGAGAATTAGAATTTGCTAATTTACCTCGTGCTCATGCTTTAAAATTGCATTTTTTTGATAAAGATTAGAAAGTTATTTGGTAAACTTGAGTAATGAAGGAGGAGAGACAGAAAACGATAGAGAAACAACAACAGAGAAAAGAGCAATAAACAGGTGAAGAGAGAAACAGATTTAGAGAGATAGGGAGATTAAGGTAGATAGATAGGTAGATAGATAGATAGATAGATGGAGAGATACATGATAGATGGATATTTGAATAGATAGATATATAGATAGATAGATGTATAGATAGAGAGATAGATAGATAGATAGATAGAGAGAAATATAGATATAGATATATAGATAGATAGACAGCTGGATAGAGAGATATATAGATCGACAGATGGAGAGATAAACAGATAGACAGACTTATAGATAGATAGATAGAGAGAGAGAGATAGAAAGAGATACATATAGATAGATAGATAGGTGTGTGTGTCTCTGTGTATTTGTATGGGTCTGTGTGTGTGTCTGTTTGTGTATTTGTATGGGTGTGTGTGTGTGTGTATCTGTGTATTTGTGTGGGTCAATGTGTGTCTGTCTCTGTCTATTTGTATGGGTCTGTGTGTGCCTGTGTCTGTGTATTTGTATGGGTCTGTGTGTGTGTGTGTGTGTGTGTCCGGATATCGCTTTCATTTCGTTTCCTTGCACGGCTGATACAGCCCACATCACCTCCTTAAAATAAACCAGTATATGAAAAAAATGCAAATTAATATTGAATAGGTGATAAATGATTGGTTTAAGTATTTTTACTCTGTTCGATAAAAGCTAAATTCAAGACGGTGAAATATTAGAAAATGTACATTGTAAACCTTTATGTAAAAATGTATGTTATCAATTTAAGAGTTCACTGTGAACGCGGCTAATTTATTGACGATCTTGAGATAACAACTACATTTTCGTTTAAATAAACGTTTCTTTGGAATAAAACAATACACCAGTGAAATGCTTATTAAGCATTCATTACATTGGGGGTTTCTTTAAAACTTACTACATGTTTTCTTCGTCCAAAGTTGCACAGAGCAAATTTATTAAAAACCGGGGCTCCTGAAATGTACGTTTCGCTGTAAGTTAATATTTTCTCTCATAAACAGGCGGCTGAGCGACCAGACTCGACCTTTACCTTCCCTTTGAACTTTAATATCTCGGATGCAAATATTTGGTTTGAGATTAGAGAATTAGAATTTGCTAATTTACCTCGTGCTCATGCTTTAAAATTGCATTTTTTTGATAAAGATTAGAAAGTTATTTGGTAAACTTGAGTAATGAAGGAGGAGAGACAGAAAACGATAGAGAAACAACAACAGAGAAAAGAGCAATAAACAGGTGAAGAGAGAAACAGATTTAGAGAGATAGGGAGATTAAGGTAGATAGATAGGTAGATAGATAGATAGATGGAGAGATACATGATAGATGGATATTTGAATAGATAGATATATAGATAGATAGATGTATAGATAGAGAGATAGATAGATAGATAGATAGATAGATAGATAGATAGATAGATAGATAGATAGATAGATAGATGTACAGAGAGATATATAGATAGCTGGACAGAGAGATATTTTGAAAGAAAATAGATAGAGATATATAGATAGATAGATAGCTGGATGGAGAGATATATTGTTGGATGGATAGTGAGAAGGATAGATAGATAGATAGATAGATAGATAGATAGATAGATATCTACACTTGGAGGCCACACTTGGAGTACTGTGTACAGTTCTGGTCACCCTATTATAGAAAGGATATTATTAAACTAGAAAGAGTGCAAAAAAGATTTACTAGGATGCTACCGGGACTTGATGGTTTGACTTATAGGGAGAGGTTAGACAGACTGGGACTTTTTTCCCTGGAGAGTAGGAGGTTAAGGGGTAATCTTATAGAAGTCTATAAAATAATGAGGGGCATAGATAAGGTAGATAGTCAAAATCTCTTCCCAAAGGTAGGGGAGTCTATAACGAGGGGGCATAGATTTAAGGTGAGAGGGGAGAGATACAATAGGGTCCAGAGGGGCAATTTTTTCACTCAAAGGGTGGTGAGTGTCTGGAACGAGCTGCCAGAGGCAGTAGTACAATTTTGTCTTTTAAAAAGCATTTGGACAGTTACATGGGTAAGATGGGTATAGAGGGATATGGGCCAAGTGCAGGCAATTGGGACTAGCTTAGTGGTATAAACTGGGCGAAATGGACATGTTGGGCCGAAGGGCCTGTTTCCATGTTGTAACTTCTATGATTCTATGATTCTATATATAGATAGATAGATAGATCCATTTAAAGCAGTGGAGAGACAACAATACATCCGAATCGGTCGAAGGAGATTTATATTGACTTGTGATAAGGTGAAAATAACAATGGATACATTTGAAAGAGACAAAGAAACATAAAATTAGCAGAAAGAGAGCACGCTGGACAGATTTATAAAAAGAGACAGAGTTAGAGATTGGCAGAAGTAGCGATGGAGAAGTGGAGTCAGTTGGAATATGGGGCGGTGGGGGGCCGGGGAGTGGGTGCAGGAATCGTCCGTCTTTTTGTGATAGTTTAATTGAAATGTATTGAGTCAGTTGAAGATCAATTAACAATGGGCAGATACAAATTACCCGGAACAAACTCAAATACCCCTCGCCCCAATAAAGTTATGCTGGTAAAGAAACAATTCCATTTAAACCCAAACTGAACAGCAACAAATCAGCAAAGATTACTTGAAAGGCATCTCGTGATGAGCTTCAGACTAAATGAGCTGGGGATGTTTTACTGAATTAGGCCGACCATGGAAGGCCCTGCGGTGATATTACGTTTCACGTGTTTCTCTGCTCTAATGTTGAGGAAAGGCTCGAAATTAATTGAATACAACTGCAGTTCCTGAAGGGGACTTTCTCCTGCAGCTTAATATCCTCATAACAGACCCGCCGCCTGTCAAGGTTAACCTGCTTGTCCTGTTCGGACTTTGACATTTCAGTTAATGATTAGTTTTGAGGTGCTGTATTAGTTTAAGATGCTGCACTAATTTGAGGTACTGTATTAGTTTGAGGCACTGTATTAGTTTGAGAAGCTTTATCAGTTTGAGGCGTTGTATTCGTTTGGGGTATCTGTATTGTAAGGAAAGAGTTAGTCTTTATATTGTGGTAACATTAACTTTTAGCTTTTGCCTCTTAAGGAAGGAAGTATAAATCTCTGTTGGGAGAATGAAACTACAATCATAAGACAGATTTGCTTAATTTTTTATGCATGCATATGTTTAATATAGAGACTAGTAGATTCTGATGTCCAGAAACTCTTGGATTGTAGCTGATAGCATAATACTCGTAAGTTTAATGAGTCTTTTGATAGAAACAATTCTCTGACAATCATAACAAGGCCTTTAAATCATTCAGAGCTGGTGTGTATGTGTGTCAGACAGCATTGTGTGCTATTCGTCTTACCAGATTCACAGGGAAGCAGGAGAGGTGAGAGATCTGTATGATTGTTACGTATCATTCCAAGCTGACGCAGCGGGAAAGGGCTGTACTGGTGAGAGATAAACACCATTCTGCTATCTGGTCAATGGGCAAAGCCATATGTTTTAACTAACAAGTTCAAAAGTTCTTGTTATAATTAAAGCCAAAAGCAGAACACCGAGCTGTGCGGAAGGAGCAGGTTTGCACGACAAGGTTACATCTATTGGAGGAGTGTAGTTAGGTGCTGAGGGAAGTGATACTCTCAGAACAGAGAAAGTGCTGGAAACCCTCAGCAGGTCGGGCAGCATCTGTGGAGAGAGAAACAGAGTTAACGTTTCAGGTCAATGACCTTTCATCAGAACCAAGTTGGGCAGTTGTGTTAGGTAATAGTATGAAAGAAAGGTTGTGTTTCACTCATGTCGGGTGATTTGGGTCCTTTCCCTCTTTGGAAGTTCAATTTCAAAAGTAAAGTAAGCGCTCGTCGGGGATTATGAACCCGGGACTTCTCACATATTTGAAGTAACAACCCCAAAGCGAGAATCTTACCCCTAGACCAACGATCCCACTGCTAGGGAGCAACGCACTCAAGAGCCAGCCATCGTAAAACCCTTTTTGGTGGCTATCCTTGATAAGCAATTCTGAGGACAGGTTGCATCGTCGAGACTTGCATTCCCTTCAGTATAGAATATTAAGCGGTGATCTAATTGAGGTGTTTAAGATGATTAAAGGATTTGACAGGGCAGATGGAGACTATTTCCTCTGGTGGGGGAGTCCAGAACAAGGGGGCGTAACCTGAAAATTCGAGCTAGGCCTTTCAGGGGTGATGTCTGGAAGCACTTCTTCACACAAAGGGGAGTGGAAATCTGGAACTTTCTCCCCCAAAAAGCTGTTGAGGCTGGGGGTCAAATGAAAATTTCAAAACTGAGATCGGTAGATTTTGGGGCTAATTCGGGAGTTTGACTTTTTTTCCCTGTGACTTGTGTAGTTTCGATCGATGAAATGTTCATGAAAAGAGCCAGTGCAAAGAGAGTCAGCAGTTCATGTTTTCCCCACACACATCCTTCAGACCTGAAGTGTCATCTAGCGTTTATCATGTTAACCAGTTACACGCAGAATGTCCCCGATTTGATCTCGGAGGGAAGCATTTTGTTGGGATTTGCTCCCCACAAAACTCCAGGGTCGAGTTTCTTCCAGCGTGAAAGGGGCTACAAACCTTTTTAAATTTAACAGCGGCTACACCAGATTCCTGGTATAATAAGCACTAAACATCTTTAAACAGACCCCTAAAATACAGTATGTAAAATGGGGAGGGATAAAAGTTCCTGACAAGCAAAGCACAAAGATTTATTAATGGTTAAATTGTCACTTGGCAAACAATTTAGCATTTTCTTCAGTGTGTAACAGAACGTTCCAGGTTAATTAATGGTGATTAAAAAAAACATTAAGTGACTCACAGAGTTGAATTATTTTTGTGCAATGAACTATTCCCAACCACGAGGGGACACTGCATTAAACATATCTGTATAAGTATATATAAGTATATGTACATATATAATATGCACCGTCAGCAGACGTCGTGGCGCAACGGGAGCGTGTTTAACTGCAATTATTCGAAGGTCTGCATGTTGAAATCACAATCGAGGTTGCTGTTTATCTCACCATTCATATGGGCCTCAATAACTTCGGAATAAATGTTTTCTTTGCTTTTTAACAATAAACGGAACTTTGCTCACTAGTTCTGTGGTGTCAGGGAGGGAAGCGTCATTTGAAAAATAAACTCCTGGTAGCGGTGAGCAAGTTAAGGCACAGCAGGTATTGGGACAAGTGAGTGAACCGTCTTCGTTCAGTTGGTTGATGCTTAAACGCCCGGGGTCTTGATTCTGACACATTTCTGGGCCCGAGGGAATTTTACAAGTGATGCTCATTGCTCCCTGTCATTGATAATTGAAATGAAATGTTAATCTGGCAAAACCGGCGAACAAAATATTAAACAAGCGCAACAAATACTGAGCAAAATGAATTGGAATGTTTGGGGGGAAGTGCAGCTGAAAAGCAGCAGATCTGAATGGAATTATCAATGATTGAGCGGAATACATTGCTCGATTTGTTACTCGATTGCCTTCTACACCATGGAATTCAGGAGAACCTGTTTCATGGTTTGCAGAACAAACTGAACCCTTGGAGCGGAGCCAACAGTCGGATCGCTGCAACAACAGACAAGGAAGTAGCAGTTTCCTGAGACTTGTCGAGCTCAGTCGGCCGAGCATTCACCTCAGGATCGTGGGTGCTGGTTTCAACTTTTACGCTGCACTCGTGAGCGCACCCCAGCGCTCCATTTTCCCCGGCAGTGTCGCCACGTTGAAATGGAGAATTTTTCCGCCACCTTTTTCTTGATATCACAATTGCTGGTGTGAGAGTGAAAACGGCCCTCCGCTTCACTGTGAGTGCAAGAGACAAGTCTGTCGGTGCCGCGTGGCGTCCAATGAATGTCAAAACTTTGAAAGAAGAGTTAGCGATTCAGGTACACAAACCTCGCTGGTGGGTAAGAGATTTTTTGTCAGAGTTTCCAGCATTGCCTTCATCTCTTGCCCTTTGCGAGGCACTTGTTCCGGATTAAATTTACAAACTGGGTGAGTTGGTGATCGGGGGGACGGCAGGAGACTCAGAAAAATTCGTCCAATCTGTGTCCCAATGTCCGTTTGTAGAAGTGAACATGGGAAGGGGCGGTGTGACGTTCCAGTCAAACCCCCTGTCCCGGAATGCCTCGATTTTAAAATTCTAATCCTTGCTTTCAAATCCCACCATGCCCTCGCCCCTCCTTATCTCTGTAACCTCCTCCAGCCCTACAACCCTCCGAGATCTTGTGGCTACGAGAGCAGGTCAGAGGCTGGGTATTCTGCAGCGAGTGACTCACCTCCTGACTCCCCAAAGCCTTTCCACCATCTACAAGGCACAAGTCAGGAGTGTGATGGAATACTCTCCACTTGCCTGGATGAGTGCAGCTCCAACAACACTCAAGAAGCTCGACACCATCCAGGACAAAGCAGCCCGCTTGATTGGCACCCCATCCACCACCCTAAACATTCACTCCCTTCACCACCGGCGCACTGTGGCTGCAGTGTGGACCATCCACAGGATGCACTGCAGCAACTCGCCAAGGCTTCTTCGACAGCACCTCCCAAACCCGCGACCTCTACCACCTAGAAGGACAAGGGCAGCAGGCACATGGGAACAACACCACCTGCACGTTCCCCTCCAAGTCACACACCATCCAGACTTGGGAATATATTGGCCGTTCCTTCATCGTCGCTGGGTCAAAATCCTGGAACTCCCTGCCACACAGCACTGTGGGAGAACCTTCACCACACGGACTGCAGCGGTTCAAGAAGGCGGCTCACCACCACCTTCTCAAGGGAAATTAGGGATGGGCAATAAATGCTGGCCTCGCCAGCGACGCCCACATCCCATGAACGAATAAAAAAAAATCTCTGCGCTCCTCCAATTCTGGCCTCTTGCGCATCCCCGATTTTAATCACTCCACCATTGGCCACCGTGCCTTCAGCTGCCGAGGCCCTAAGCTCTGGAATTCCCTCCCTAAACCTCTCAGCCTCTCTCTCCTTTAACACATACCTTAAAACCTACCTCTTCGACTAAGCTTTTGGTCACCTGTCCCAATAGCTCCTTATGTGGCTTCGTGTCAAGTTTTGTTTAATAACGCTCCTGTGAAGCGCCTTGTGACATTTTACTACGTTAAAGGCGCTTTATAAGTGCAGGTTGTTATTGTTGTATCCTCTCGTTATCGACCCTCCTGCCAATGAAAACAGCTTCTCCCCATCCATTCTATCAAAATCCCCTCATAATTTTGAACACCTCTATTAAATCTCCCCTTAACCTTTTTGTGCTCTAAGGAGAACAATCCCAGCTTCTCCAGTCTCTCCACATAACCCATCCCTGGACACGATGCAAGGCGGATGGTTGCAACTAGGTTTGCAAATTATTGCCAGTCAGGAGGTGGACAAATCGAAAGGAACCGAAATGACAAACAGCTTTGTGAATCTGTAGATACGCTTTGGGAAACGGAATCAGAGGCGAATAAAGGATTGACCAGACAGGCGGCCAAGACGCAGCTGAGTCGGCATGTCCCCCCTGGAACATTTACTCTGATGTTGTGGAAGAAATTCAGAGGTCGGAGCCATTTAAAGTGTTCCCCGTTACTGCAGATCAGGGATCAAAACCTGACATCAGCATCAGGACGCTCAGAATACTTAGTAACAGATAAAGAACCGGTGGGCGCGTTGGTTGCAGGAGAGCTGGTTCTCGGTGATATCGATGCTGTGAGCGAGCCCAGACCGTTTCCATGTTTCCACAAACAATGCTCCATCCTTTATTTCTGGAAAAGTAACACTGATCGTGGACAATTGCATTTCTGTGGCTGCAACATTAAACTTTGACTCGGTGACACGCTGCTTTAGCATATCTTGCAAGGAAAAGCTGCTGATGGTCTCTGTGGCACAATCCATTAGTGCGTTCAACTGTTAATCCCAAAAGTTTGGCGTTTCGAATCCACGCAGGGACGAAAATTACGTTCTTTCTTTTGCACTTCATGCCTCTTTCTGATCGCCCTGAAACCGATGCCAGATTTTAATTCCTGATCTGCAGTAACTGGAAGCCTTTTAATGGATCCGATCTCTTCATCTCATTTCAAATTTTCTAACGTGTGATTTGGCTGCAAGAAAACACTGTGTGAACAATGTCATCTGAGCATGCCTGACACGCCATAATTTACACTGCGGTCGGACAACAGGCTCTTGAAAAAAACAGTGAAATGTTTGTGTGGACGCGCTGCTCTGGGATTCTCTGCCTGACCAGCGCCGCCGATCCTTCTCTGCAGCCTTCCTGAATACAGCGCAGGAAATGAATACCCGTGAAATGAGCTCCTGGGCAGTAATACGGAAATTAGTTTGGCTGAGCGGTTATGTCCCTAACACGACCTTTGAACCATCAAGTTTCCGTAGTGTAGTGCTTATCACGTTCGCTTAAAACGTGCAAAGTCCCCGCTTCGAAACCGGGCGGAAACATTTTGAAACCTTGTACCATTTAAAATGAGTAAATATTTAACGATTCACACTGCTGATTAAATGTGAACAAAGTCCATATCTCCCAGCCCTGTTATTGCAGTCCGCTGGGAGCAGGCGATGAAAGCCAGTGTGACATTGCGGGTGAAGGCTGCTTCAAACACTCTCTCACACCCGGTGGGATGGTCGGAGATTTGATCAGCCCGATCTATTCAACTAAAGTCGGATAAATGAAACGGTGTTTGAGAAACATTCATATATATAAAAACATCCAGGGTCCTGTCTTCAGAGTGCGTGGCGCAAAGGTCTGTCTCCAGATCAAAAGGCTGCGTGTTCACATCACATCGGGGTCACTGTTCCTTTTACCTCTCACATGAGACTGGATAATTCCCGAATGAAGGTTTTAATTGCTTTTTCACAAAAAAATACAGAAAGTTGCTCTAAACCCTGACTCAGTATCTACCCAGTGGCAGGGAAGGAAGCGCCTGATACCCTCATTTATTTCAGGCAACAGGCACGAACACTGGTATTGATTCAAAATCGACCTGAAGATGGACACACACAGAAAAAAGACAACCACAGAAACAGACAGCAACTACTGGCATATATATATATATATATATATATAAATCGTCTGACCACATTTTACTTCGATAAAGGCGATAGATATATATATATATAGCGCCTTTAACGTCGTAACATGTGGTCAGACGATTTAAGCTCGGTGAACTTGCTTCAGCTTTCTGAAATGTACTTGTCCATCCTTCAGAGGTCACGGGAAATATATTTTTGCCTTTCGAAAAAAGACGCAAAAAGCAGAGGCATGTTTTTTTTTCAACACGGCTGGTGAAATGGCCGGACTGTCATAAATTAGGAGTCGCCTTTGAAACATTCAAAGGCGACTCCTAAAAATCACTTAGTGCAAATTTAAAATCACGGTTACTATTTATTTCGGTCTGAATGAAATAACAATAAAAACACCAGTCAGCGCCCGCGGTGAGACAGTGTTGAATTTGTGATGAAATTGTTTACTATGAAGTCACCGCTGGGCTGAAGCTGACGCCGTTTAAAGGACGCGAACCCACTGAATGGAAAGGATAAGCTCATAACCAGCAGGTCCCGTCAATGTCAAACACCTCCTTTCTTGTTCAATAGAGGGAGCAGAGGCGTGCACATCATCAGACGCCAGCAACTTTAAGCAATAGAACAGATAAAGGCACAGATGCAAGTTCCAAATCTTTTCAATGCAAAGTTATTTCACTTTCCTTAATGGGCGACTGCCGTGAGGCTGAAAACAGGTCCCAGATGATTTACGTTCACTCGTGACTTCTTTTCCAATGTTTGTCCGTCAGGTTTGCAATTCAATTTGTATTGGATTTTGAAGATATTCCAATTTCAGGATGATCGCACAACAGACCACGTGTAAAGCAACCATCTTGATCACTTCAGTCATCACACACTCTACATCGACGCTGCAGAGGCCCCAGCACCCCTTTCAATATTGTTTTTCTTAACTCACAGTTTTCAAAAGTGAATTGGATAAACGCTTGGATAGAAACATTTTCAGGGCGATGGGGAAACAGCAGGCGAGTGGGATTAACTGGACAGCTCTTTCAGAGAGCTGGCACAGGCATGATGGGCCGAATGGCATCCGAATAGCGTTATTTTATTCTATGATTCTATTAATAGATCAATTTCCGCCTTTCTCTGAGCCTCCCTAAATGGAGCGCAGTAATCGTATCCCTGTGAAATGAGCTCCTGAACAGTAATTCGGAAATTAGCGTGGCTGAGCGGTTTAAAGCTGGTTATGCTCCTAACAGGAAATTTCCTCTCTAAATTTGATTAGTTTATCAATTATCTCCCCCCTTTTGATCTTAAATGTCTTTACATTTTTTTGATCTCTTCTTCTATTGTCATGCCTATAATATTTGTCTCCCTGGTAAATACTGAAGCAAAGTGATTATTTAATATTTCTGCCATTTCACTGTCATTGCCTGTGAGTTTGTCGTGTTTATCCCTTGGTGGTCCTATTCTTATCCTAAATTTACTTTGGCTGTTATTGTGTCCAGAATACTTTGCTTTTTTCATATTCCTTTTTGCCTTTCTGATAGATCGTTTGTCTTCTTTCCCAGTCTTCTCTCATTCCCATTTGTCATCCTCTCCTTTATTGTCCAGTCTGTGCCTTTTTCAACAGTTTCAATGTTGCCCGTATTTCTATATTCATCCCTGGTGTGTCATTTCTGGCTAGTTTGTTCTTGCATTTTAGTGGGAAACATTGCTCCTGGACTTTATTGATCACCGTTTTAAATGTTTCCACTGCTGTTCTATTTCTTTGTCCAGGTCATTAATATGTCAAACATTTCACCGTTCAAAACTTCTCAAGTCACATGTCCATGACAAAGCCAGTTGCTTTTGTGGGAGGAGCAAATCGACTTGGTGGAAAAATCAGCTGCAGCCCAATCCACAAGTAAAATATTTCCATGGAGTCGTAAAAATAAGAAACGTCGGAAAAGATATTCGAACCCACGCCTCCAGAAAAAACTACAACCGGAACACCGCGCCAAAGACCGCTCGGCCATCCTCCCTAGTCGCTGGGTGCTTCATTCTCCATCATTTCTGCACTGTTCGCCAGTGAAGGCAGCATAAAAGTTTAAAACGACACTCGCCCAAGGTGGTACTCGAACCCACGACGCTGACATTCAAAGTCTCATCCTCTACCGATTGAGCCAGCCGGGCTTAAGTGGACTTAACCGCCTTATCTGTTATTGTAGCCAGCAGAAGAATCCATTTCCAAATTATTGGAATCAATTCCGAGGGGCAGGATAAACTGTCACTTTGAAAGGCATGGACTCATCAAGGACAGTCAGCACGGATTTGTTGAGGGGAGGTCGTGTCTGACTAACTTGATTGAATTTTTCGAGGAGGTGATAAGGAGGATCGATGAGGGGAGCGCAATTGATGTAGTCTGCATGGATTTTAGCAAGTCTTTTGAAAAGTTCCCACATGGCAGATTGATCAAAAAAGTAAAGGCTCATGGGATCCAAGGCAATGTAGCTTGTTGGATCCAAAATTGTCTCAGTGACAGGAAGCAGAGGGTAATGGTGGACGGGTGTTTTTGCGGCTGGAAGGCTGTTTCCAGTGGGGTGCCGCAGGGCTCAGTACTGGGTCCTTTGCTTTTTGTGTTATGCATTAACGATTTGGACTTAAACGTAGGGGGCATGATTAAGAAATTTGCGGGTGACACAAAAATAGGCCGTGTGGTTGATAGTGAGGAGGAAAGCTGTAGACTGAGGGGGTTCAGGCAATTTTCTGATAACAAAGCACTCAATCTATTTCTCTTTGAACAAATTTTGAACAAATCCGTGCGTTTGACCCGGCACAGGCACGATGGGTCGATAATCTCCTCCTGTGGACTCACATAATACGATGATACTAAATGTTGTCCGACAGAAAAGCAACACATTCCAAATAAGAGCAGAGAGAGGAAACTAGTCGAACAGCATCACAGCACGGTGAGATATTGTACTTGAGAAGGATGAGGAGGGATAGTTTATCATGGTGGAAGTCACATCGGGTATCATTTGTGACTTTGATAAGGACCATTTCATGCTGTGACAGGGGCGGAAATCTAATTGGAGAGATTCAGCCCGAGCGCGGCCCCTTTCGTGCGCGGTGAGACTGGGGGGCGGGGGGAGTCAGAGCTGGGGCTCACCGGTGGAAGCAGCAAAAAAGTTTAAAACGGTACTCGTCCAACGTGGGGCTCAAACCCACCACCCTGAGATCTTATGCTCGCGCAATGAGCGTCGCTGTAGATCAGTTTTCTCTTGCTCAAAGTTATCTGTTTATTGAAGTAAAAGGAAGAGTTCTTAAAGAAAAAGTGAAGCAGCCACTGTCTGTATCTCTTGCTGTACTTGGAACAACACCTGCCAAGTAAGAGAAGAGAGAGGACACCATTCAGTTACCCATTGTGTTGAGTAAACTGTCATCGGTTTCAGTAGTGTAGAGGTTATCACGTTCGCTTTGTATGCGAATAGTCCCTGTTCAGTCCCGGGCTTAAGCATTATATTGGCACTTGGTCTCCATAAACAGCCAGACCGATTTTCTTCTCCTGCCAAAAATGGAGATAGTGACTCCTCCCTTATTCTTTAAAAGCTGCATCTTTTACGTCATTAAACAGATAACTTTGAGTGAGAGACAACTGATCCTCAGTGACGCTCATTTCAAGTTTTAATCCCTTTTAATCAGGAAGGATATATTGACTTTGGACAGAGTGGCTTTTGAAAGGAGTTGGTCGGGTGGGATCGACAAACCTTTGCCGCTGGTGGGGGAGAAGGGAACCTAACCAATCATCCACCAAGTTCTCCTGAATTCCAAGTTGCAATGGGAAACCGACCAACAAAAAGCCCTTTCATTGACCGTGGAGGTTCGGACACTTTTCTGATAACAAAGCGCTCAATCTATTTCTCTTGTCTATTTCCCGGTGTTTCCGGATACTGTCTGCATCTCTGCCCTGTGTTTATCTCAGTATGCGTTCACCTGCAGGGTGGTTTTTGAAAGAAGACGTGTGTTTGTCTTCTGTTTGTTACATTAAATAAATGAGGGCATCAGGTGATTCCCTCCCTGACACGGGGGAACCAGAGGGAGACTTTACAGCAGGGTTCTGTTAATTGTGAAGACGCAAAGAAAACATTAATTGCGGAATTATGCAAACCAGCTCGAAGGAAAAAGTGGAACCCCGACGTGATTTGAACACGCGATCTTCAAGATCTGGAGTCAGACACGCTACCGTTGCGCCACGAGGCCAGGCTACTGCGAGCGCTGTTTGTTTATATGAATGTTTATCAAGCACCGCTTTATTTCTCCAATATTGGTGGAATGGGTTGGATTTCAAATCCCCGCCCACTTTTACCGGATGTCAGGCAGCATCAGAAGTTGCCTTCACCCGTCAGCGGCAGCATGGCGCTCGCTTCCATCGCCTGCTGTCAGCGGACTGCAGCAAATCCAATTACATTCATCCTGCACCCAGAATTATCACATCACAGGTAAAGGATGTAGGAAACTGCTCAAGATACATAGCAGGAAGGGAAACTTCTGAAAAACACTTAGACTTTCGATGTTTGGACTTTGGTCAGAACTGCAAAAAAGAACGTGTGAAAATATAAATTATGGGTGTGATGTTTAGATAAAAAGTGAATGTTTTTTAGCGGATTTCTCCCGTTCCTGTCGCAACTATGGGTTGTTAATCCATCAACAATAACTTCAGCTTGATTTGAGCCCGAGTGGTTACAAAATAGCAAGTTTAATAGATTGACTTACAACAGAGTTGCACTACAGCTGTCTTCAACATTACATTCAACGGTATTATAGTTATAATACAACTGTCTACAGATTACATTAATGATAAGCAAGCAACACAACCTGACCTGTCTGCGAATCCAGGGAGATCAGACCTGACCTTTGCGGACTGCCTGTGGCAATGGACTTCTGACTGTCCCCTATTGAGAGCTCTAACATTTGAGAAGGGAGCATGCCCGACCTTTATACGATTCGGCTGCATTGTTCTGTACGTAAGGACCACTGATCTTAACTCATGGTCGTAAATCATCCCACTTTGCTCACTCTCAGAAACCACTAAGGATTGTTTAATGTCTTCATGTTTATTTAGTCTTTCTCCGTCATCACGTTATGTATGTTATACTAGGTTAGCACAACCTGGAGTTCAGGTGTCCAGGACACCCAAGTCTCTCTGGACATCTTAAAGGTTTCTCACCATTTAAAAAATATTCTGTTTTTCTGTTCTTTCTACCAAAGTGAATAACCTCACATTTCCCCACATTATACTCCATCTGCCACCTTCTTGCCCACTCACTTAACCTGTCTATATCCCTTTGCAGGCTCTTTGTGTCCTCCTCACAGCTTACTTTCCCACCTAGCTTTGTATCATCAGCAAACTTGGATACATTACACTCGGTCCCTTCATCAAGTCATTAAAAGTCTTCTATAGGTATATAAACAGTAAACGGGTATTAAGAGGAGAGATAAGACCGAACAGGGACCCAAAAAAGATCTACTCATGGAGGCAGATGTACGAAATAAATACTTTGCATCTGTCTTTACCGAGGAAGAAAATGCTGCCAAAGTCACAGTAAAAGGGGAGGTAGTTGAGATACCGGATGGGGTGAAAATTGGTAAAGAAGAGGTACTAGAAAGACTGGCTGTACTTAATGTAGATAAGTCACCTGGTCCGAATGGAATGCATCCTAGGTTGCTGAGGGAAGTAAGGGTGTAAATTGCAGAGGTCCTGGCCATAGTCCTTCAATCCTCCTTAGATACAGGGTTTGGTGCCAGAGGACTGGAGAATTGCAGATGTTACACCCTTGTTCAAAAAAGGGTGTAAGGATAAACCCAACAACTACAGGCCAGTCAGTTTAACCATGGAGGAGGGAAGCTTTTGGAAATGATAATCTGGGACAAAATTATTAGTCATTTGAAGAAGTGTGTATTGATAATAGAAAGCCACTGTGGATTTGTTAAAGGCAAATCATGATTGAGTTTTGTGATGAATTAACAGAGAGGGCTGATGAGGGCAAAGTGGTTGATGTGTATATGGCCTTTCAAAAGGCGTTTGACAAAGTGCCACAAAATAGGCTTGTCAAAAGGTGCGAGAGTGGCTGCTTCCTTATTCTTTCAAAGCTCTTTCTTTTATTTCAATCAACAGATAACTTTGAGTGAGCGAAAACTGATCCACGGTGATGCTTATTTCAAGTTTATACCCTTTTAATCTGAAAGGATATATTGGCCTTGGAAGGAGTGCAGCACAGATTCACCAGATTGTTACCAGGGTGCAATGTGTTAAATTATGAGAAGAGGTTACATAAACTAGGCTTAAAATCACACAAGTCACAGTGCAAAAAGTTTTCATTTTTGAGACATACATTGATAACCCGGACTTGGGTATATAGGGTATAATTTCAAAGTTTGCAGATGACATGAAACTCGGCAATGTAGTAAACAATGTAATGGATAGTATCAGTCTTTAGGAGGATATAGACAGCCTGGTGAAATGGACTTTATTAATACAGGCATCGTACAAAAGCAACAAAGTTATGCTAAACATTTATAAAACACTGGTTAGGCTGCAGCTGGAGTATTGTGTTCAATTCTGGGCACCACACTTTCGGAAAGATGTCAAGGCCTTGGAGAGGTTGCAGAGGAGATTTACTAGAATGGTACCAAGGATGAGGGACTTCAGTTATGTGGCGAGAATGGAGAAGCTGGAATTATTCCCTTAGAGTAGAAAAGGTTTAGGGGAGATTGGATGGAGGTGTTCAAAATCATGAAGGGGTTTTGATAGAGTAAATAAGGAAAACATGTTTTCAGTGGCAGAAGGGTCGGTAACCAGAGGACACAGATTTAAGGTAATTGGCAAAAGAGCCAGAGGGGAGATCAGGGATCATAATTTACGCAGCGATTTGTTATGATCTGGAATGCGCTGCCTGAAAGGGCGGTGGAAACAGATTCAGTAGTAACTTTCAAAAGGGGATTGGATAAATACTTGAAGGAGAAAAATTTGCAGGGCTTATGAGGAAAGATCTTATGGGTGGTGAGACTACTTGGATAGCTGTTTCAAAGAGCTAGCACAGGCACGATGGTCCTTCTGTGTTGTAACATATTAAGTGTTGCTGAACGGAGAAGCAACACATTCCAAGTCAGAACAGAGACAGTTCCCCATTGTTTTTAACAAGATAGCAGTGGTTTCCGTAGTTTAGCGGCTATCCCGCTTGCTTCACACGCGAAAGGTTCCCGAGCGGAAACATGAGGTTGGAACTTGCTCTCCATAAACATCCAAGGAGGAGATTTTTTCTCCTGCCAAAAAGGGCGACAGTGGCTGCTCCCTTATTCTTGAAAAGCTGCATATTTTACTTCACTAAACAGATAACTTTGAGTGAGAGAAAACTGATCCTCAGTGACGCTCATTTCAAGTTTTATTCCCTTTTACTCTAAAAGGGTATATTGGCCTTGGAAGGACCGCAGCCCAGATTTACCAGAATGTTAGCAGGGATCGAAGGGTTAAATTATGAGGAGCGGTTACATACTTGTATTCCCTGGAATATAGAAGTCTGTTTAGGATTTTGAAAGGTAGATAGACAAGCAGGTGAGGGAGTCCAGGACAATATCGCAATATCACAGCAGTTGGTTTACGAGTGAAAACGGCCCTACGCATCACTGTGAGTGTCAGAGACTCTCGGTGCCGCGTCCTGTACAGTGAATGTCAAGACTTTTAAAAGGTGCAGAAAGTGTAGGGGAACAGATACACAAACCTCTCTGATGGCAATGAGATTTTGTCACAGATTGCAGCCTTCCCGAATTCTCTTGCCCTTTGCGAGGCACGTGTTCCAGTTTAAATTTACAAACTGCGTGAGTTGGTGATCACCGCACAGCAGACTCAGCGGTCCCGGGTGAGAGAGAGAGAAATCAGCCCGAGCGCGGCCACAATGTGCGCCGTGACACTGCACGGGGTGGTGGAAATCAGTGGTGGGGTTCACACCTGAAAGCAACATAAAAAGTTTAAAACAGAATTCGCAAAACGCGATTGATTGACTCCCAGTGATTGATGGATTGACTCTCAGTCATTGATGGATTGACTCCCAGTGATTGATTGATTGACTCTCAGTCATTGATTGATTGACTCCCGGTGATTGATGGATTGACTCTCTCAGTGATTGATTGTTTGTCTCTCTCAGTGATTGATTGATTGACTCTCTCAGTGATTGATTGATTGTCTCTCTCAGTGATTGATTGTTTGTCTCTCAGTGATTGATGGATTGACTCTCAGTCATTGATTGATTGACTCCCAGTGATTGACTGATTGACTCCCATTGATTGATTGATTGACTCCCATTGATTGATTGATTGACTCCCAGTGATTGATTGATTGACTCCCATTGATTGATTGATTGACTCCCAGTCATTGATTGATTGACTCCCAGTCATTCATTGATTGACTCTCAGTGATTGATAGATTGACTCCCAGTGATTGATTGATTGACTCCCGGTGATTGATAGATTGACTCCTAGTGATTGATTGATTGATTGACTCCCAATGATTGATGGATTGACTCTCAGTGATTGATGGATTGCTCTCGGTGATTGATTGATTGACTCTCGCAATGATTGATTGATTGACTCCCAGTGATTGATGGATTGATTCTCGGTGATTGATTGATTGACTCTCTCAGTGATTGATAGATTGACTCTCGGTGATTGATTGATTGATTGACTCCCGGTGATTCATGGATTGACTCTCAGTGATCGATTGATTGACTCTCAGTGATTGATAGATTGACTCTCGGTGATTGATGGATTGACTCCCAGTCATTGATGGATTGACTCTCAGTGATTGATTGATTGACTCTCGGTGATTGATGGATTGACCCCCAGTCATTGATTGATTGACTCCCAATGATTGATGGATTGACTCTCGGTGATTGATGGATTGACCCCCAGTCATTGATTGATTGACTCCCAGTCATTGATGGATTGACTCTCAGTGATTGATTGATTGACTCTCTCAGTGATTGATTGATTGTCTCTCAGTGATTGATTGATTGTCTCTCAGTGATTGATAGATTGACTCCCAGTGATTGATTGATTGTCTCTCAGTGATTTATTGATTGACTCTCGGTGATTGATTGATTGACTCCCAGTGATTGATTGACTCTCCCAGTTATTGATTTATTGACTCTCCCAGTGATTTATTGTTTGACTCTCAGTGATTGATTGATTGACTCTCCCATTGATTGATTGATTGACTCTCAGTGATTGATTGATTGACTCCCAGTGATTGATGGATTGACTCTCAGTGATTGATGGATTGCCTCTCATTAATTGATTGATTGACTCTCAGTGATTGATTGATTGACACTCTGAGTGATTGATTGATTGACTCTCAGTGATTGATTGATTGACACTCTGAGCGATTGATTGATTGACTCTCAGTGATTGATTGATTGATTCACTCTCCCAGTGATTGATTGACTCTCAGTGATTGATTGTTTGTCTCTCGGTGATTGATTGATTGACTCTCAGTGATTGATTGATTGACTCTCCCAGTGATTGATTGACTCTCAGTGAATGATTGATTGTCTCTCGGTGATTGATTGATTGTCTCTCCCAGTCATTGATTGATTGACTCTCCCAGTGATTGATTGATTGACTCTCAGTGATTGATTGATTGAATCTCGGTGATTGATTGATTGACTCTCCCAGTGATTGATTGATTGACTCTCAGTGATTGATTGCTTGACTCTCGGTGATTGATTGATTGACTCTCCCAGTGATTGATTGATTGACTCTCAGTGATTGATTGATTGAATCTCGGTGATTGATTGATTGACTCTCCCAGTGATTGATTGATTGACTCTCTGAGTGATTGATTGATTGACTCTCGGTGATTGATTGATTGACTCTCAGTTATTGATTGATTGACTCTCAGTGATTGATGGATTGATTCTCCCAGTGATTGATTGATTGACTCTCAGTGATTGATGGATTGATTCTCCCAGTGATTGATGGATTGACTCTCCCAGTGATTGATTGATTGACTCTCAGTGATTGATTGATTGACTCACAGTGATTGATGGATTGACTCTCAGGGATTGATTGATTGACCCTCTCAGTGATTGAATGATTGAATCTCAGGGATTGATTGATTGACCCTCTCAGTGATTGATTGGTTGACTCTGAGTGATTGATTGATTTACTCTCCCCAGTGATTGATTGATTGACTCTCAGTGATTGATGGATTGACTCTCAGGGATTGATTTATTGACCCTCTCAGTGATTGATTGAGTGAATCTCAGGGATTGATTGATTGACCCTCTCAGTAATTGATTGATTGGCTCTCCCAGTGATTGATTGATTGACTCCCAGTGATTCATAGAATCATAGAAGTTACAACATGGAAACAGGCCCTTCGGCCCAACATGTCCATGTCGCCCAGTTTATACCACTAAGCTAGTCCCAATTGCCTGCACTTGGCCCATATCCCTCTATACCCATCTTACCCACGTAACTGTCCAAATGCTTTTTAAAAGACAAAATTGTACCCGCCTCTACTACTGCCTCTGGCAGCTCGTTCCAGACACTCACCACCCTTTGAGTGAAAAAATTGCCACTCTGGACCCTTTTGTATCTCTCCCCTCTCACCTTAAATCTATGTCCCCTCGTTATAGACTCCCCTACATTTGGGAAGAGATTTTGACTATCTACCTTATCTATGCCCCTCATTATTTTATAGACTTCTATAAGATCACCCCCTTGATTGATTGACTCTCGGAGATTGATTGATTGAATGACTCTCTGAGTGATTGATGGATTGACTCTCTGAGTGATTGACCCTCTCAGTGATTGATGGATTGACTCTCAGTGATTGATTGATTGACTCTCAGAGTGATTGATTGATTGACCCTCTCAGTGATTGATTGATTGACTCTCAGTGATTGATGGATTGACTGTCAGTGATTGATGGATTGACCCTCTCAGTGATTGATTGATTGACCCTCTCAGTGATTGATGGATTGACTCTCCCAGTGATTGATTGATTGACTCTCTGAGTGATTGATTGATTGACTCACAGTGATTGATGGATTGACTCTCCCAGTGATTGATTGATTGACTCTCGGTGATTGATTGATTGACACTCTGAGTGATTGATTGATTGACTCTCAGGGATTGATTGATTGACTCTCCCAGTGATTGATTGATTGACTCTCGGTGATTGATTGATTGACTCGCTGAGTGATTGATTGATTGACTCTCAGTGATTGATTGATTGATTCTCCCAGTGATTGATTGACTCTCAGTGATTGATTGATTGACTCTCAGTGATTGATTGATTGACCCTCTCAGTGATTGATGGATCGACCCTCTCAGTGATTTATGGATTGACTCTCAGTGATTGATTGACCCTCTCAGTGATTTATGGATTGACTCTCAGTGATTGATTGATTGTCTCTCAGTGATTGATGGATTGACTCTCAGTGATTGATTGATTGATTCTCCCAGTGATTGATTGACTCTCAGTGATTGATTGATTCTCACTGTGTTTGATTGATTCTCCCAGTGATTGATTGATTGACTCTCAGTGATTGATTGATTGACTCTCAGTGATTGATTGATTGACTCTCAGTGATTGATTGATTCTCCCAGTGATTGATTGATTGAATCTCAGTGATTGACTGATTGACTCTCAGTGATTGATTGATTGACTCTCAGTGATTGATGGATTGATTCTCAGGGATTGATTGATTGACCCTCTCAGTGATTGAATAATTGAATCTCAGGGATTGATTGATTGACCCTCTCAGTGATTGATTTATTGACTCTGAGTGATTGATGGATTGACTCTCAGGGATTGATTTATTGACCCTCTCAGTGATTGATTGATTGAATCTCAGGGATTGATTGATTGATACCCTCTCAGTAATTGATTGATTGGCTCTCCCAGTGATTGATTGATTGACTCCCAGTGATTCATAGAATCATAGAAGTTACAACATGGAAACAGGCCCTTCGGCCCAACATGTCCATGTCGCCCAGTTTATACCACTAAGCTAGTCCCAATTGCCTGCACTTGGCCCATATCCCTCTATACCCATCTTACCCACGTAACTGTCCAAATGCTTTTTAAAAGACAAAATTATACCCGCCTCTACTACTGCCTCTGGCAGCTCGTTCCAGACACTCACCACCCTTTGAGTGAAAAAATTGCCACTCTGGACCCTTTTGTATCTCTCCCCTCTCACCTTAAATCTATGTCCCCTCGTTATAGACTCCCCTACATTTGGGAAGAGATTTTGACTATCTACCTTATCTATGCCCCTCATTATTTTATAGACTTCTATAAGATCACCCCCTTGATTGATTGACTCTCAGTGGTTGATTGATTGATTCTCCCAGTGACTGATGGATTGACTCTCGCAGTGATTGATTGATTGACTCTCGGTGATTGATTGATTGATTGACTCTCTGAGTGATTGATTGATTGACTCTCAGTGATTGATGGATTGACTCTCTGAGTGATTGATTGATTGACCCTCTCAGTAATTGATGGATTGATTCTCAGTGATTGATTGATTGACTCTCAGAGTGATTAATTGATTGACCCTCTCAGTGATTGATTGATTGACTCTCAGTGATTGATGGATTGACTGTCAGTGATTGATGGATTGACCCTCTCAGTGATTGATTGATTGACCCTCTCAGTGATTGATGGATTGACTCTCCCAGTGATTGATTGATTGACTCTCGGTGATTGATTGATTGACTCTCTGAGTGATTGATTGATTGACTCTCAGTGATTGATTGATTGATTCTCCCAGTCATTGATTGACTCTCAGTGATTGATTGATTGACTCTCAGTGATTGATTGATTGACCCTCTCAGTGATTGATGGATCGACCCTCTCAGTGATTTATGGATTGACTCTCAGTGATTGATTGATTGTCTCTCAGTGATTGATGGATTGACTCTCAGTGATTGATTGATTGATTCTCCCAGTGATTGATTGACTCTCAGTGATTGATTGATTGTCTCTCAGTGATTGATTGATTCTCCCAGTGATTGATTGATTGAATCTCAGTGATTGATGGATTGATTCTCCCAGTGATTGATTGATTCTCCCAGTGATTGATTGATTGACTCTCAGTGATTGATTGATTGACTCTCAGTGATTGATTGATTGACTCTCACTGATTGATGGATTGATTCTCAGGGATTGATTGATTGACCCTCTCAGTGATTGAATAATTGAATCTCAGGGATTGATTGATTGACCCTCTCAGTGATTGATTGATTGACTCCCAGTGATTCATAGAATCATAGAAGTTACAGCATGGAAACAGGCCCTTCGGCCCAACATGTCCATGTCGCCCAGTTTATACCACTAAGCTAGTCCCAATTGCCTGCACTTGGCCCATATCCCTCTATACCCATCTTACCCACTTAACTGTCCAAATGCTTTTTAAAAGACAAAATTGTACCCGCCTCTACTACTGCCTCTGGCAGCTCGTTCCAGACACTCACCACCCTTTGAGTGAAAAAATTGCCCCTCTGGACCCTTTTGTATCTCTCCCCTCTCACCTTAAATCTATGTCCCCTCGTTATAGACTCCCCTACATTTGGGAAAAGATTTTGACTATCTACCTTATCTATGCCCCTCATTATTTTATAGACTTCAATAAGATCACCACCTTGATTGATTGACTCTCAGTGGTTGATTGATTGATTCTCCCAGTGATTGATGGATTGACTCTCCCAGTGATTGATTGATTGACTCTCGGTTATTGATTGATTGACTCCCAGTCATTCATTGATTGACTCTCAGTGATTGATAGATTGACTCCCAGTGATTGATTGATTGACTCCCGGTGATTGATAGATTGACTCCCAGTGATTGATTGATTGATTGACTCCCAGTGATTGATGGATTAACCCTCAGTGATTGATGGATTGACTCCCAGTCATTGATTGATTGACTCCCAGTCATTGATTGATTGACTCCCAGTGATTGATTGATTGACTCCCAGTCATTGATTGATTGACTCCCAGTGATTGATTGATTGATTCCCAGTCATTGATTGATTGACTCTCAGTGATTGATTGATTGACTCTCGCAATGATTGATTGATTGACTCCCGGTAATTCATGGATTGACTCTCAGTGATCGATAGATTGACTCTCAGTGATTGATGGATTGACTCCCAGTCATTGATGGATTGACTCTCAGTGATTGATAGATTGACTCTCGGTGATTGATGGATTGACTCCTAGCCATTGATGGATTGACTCTCAGTGATTGATTGATCGACTCCCAATGATTGATGGATTGACTCTCCGTGATTGATGGATTGACTCCCAGTCATTGATTGATTGACTCCCAATGATTGATGGATTGACTCTCGGTGATTGATTGATTGACTCTCTCAGTGATTGATTGATTGTCTCTCAGTGATTGATTGATTGTCTCTCAGTGATTGATTGATTGACTCTCTCAGTGATTGATTGATTGTCTCTCAGTGATTGATTGATTGTCTCTCAGTGATTGATAGATTGACTCCCAGTGATTGATGGATTGAATCTCGGTGATTGATTGATTGAGTCTCTCAGTGATTGATTGATTGTCTCTCAGTGATTGATTAACTGACTCTATCAGTGATTGATTGATTGTCTCTCAGTGATTGATTGATTGACTGTCTCAGTGATTGATTGATTGTCTCTCAGTGATTGATTGATTGACTCCCAGTGATTTATTGATTGACTCTCGGTGATTGATTGATTGACTGTCTCAGTGATTGATTGATTGTCTCTCAGTGATTGATTGATTGTCTCTCAGTGATTGATTGATTGACTCCCAGTGATTTATTGATTGACTCTCGGTGATTGATTGATTGACTGTCTCAGTGATTGATTGATTGACTCTCAGTCATTGATGGATTGACTCTCAGTGATTGATTGATTGTCTCTCAGTGATTGATTGATTGTCTCTCAGTGATTGATTGATTGTCTCTCAGTGATTGATTGACTCTCAGTCATTGATGGATTGTCTCTCAGTGATTGATTGATTGTCTCTCAGTGATTGATTGATTGTCTCTCAGTGATTGATTGACTCTCCCAGTGATTTATTGATTGACTCTCGGTGATTGATTGATTGACTCCCAGTTATTGATTTATTGACTCTCTCAGTGATTGATTGACTCTCCCAGTGATTTATTGTTTGACTCTCAGTGATTGATTGATTGACTCCCAGTGATTGATGGATTGCCTCTCATTAATTGATTGATTGACTCTCAGTGATTGGTTGATTGACACTCTGAGTGATTGATTGATTGACTCTCAGTGATTGATGGATTGACACTCTGAGTGATTGATTGATTGACTCTCAGTGATTGATTGATTGACACTCTGAGCGATTGATTGATTGACTCTCAGTGATTGATTGATTGATTCACTCTCCCAGTGATTGATTGACTCTCAGTGATTGATTGTTTGTCTCTCGGTGATTGATTGATTGACTCTCGGTGATTGATTGATTGACTCTCAGTGATTGATTGATTGACTCTCCCAGTGATTGATTGACTCTCAGTGATTGATTGATTGTCTCTCGGTGATTGATTGATTGTCTCTCCCAGTCACTGATTGATTGACTCTCGGTGATTGATTGCTTGACTCTCGGTGATTGATTGATTGACTCTCCCAGTGATTGATTGATTGACCCTCTCAGTGATTGATTGATTGACTCTCAGTGATTGATTGATTGAATCTCGGTGATTGATTGATTGACTCTCCCAGTGATTGATTGATTGACCCTCTCAGTGATTGATTGATTGACGCTCTCAGTCATTGATTGATTGACGCTCTCAGTCATTGATTGATTGACGGTCTCAGTGATTGATGGATTGACTCTCAGTGATTGATAGATTGACTCTCAGTGATTGATGGATTGACCCTCTCAGTGATTGAATGATTGACCCTCTCAGTGATTGATTGATTGACTCTCAGTGATTGATGGATTGTCTCTCGGTGATTGATTGATTGACTCTCAATAATTGATTGATTGACTCTCCCAGTGATTGATTGATTGACTCCCAGTGATTCATAGAATCATAGAAGTTACAACATGGAAACAGGCCCTTCGGCCCAACATGTCCATGTCGCCCAGTTTATACCACTAAGCTAGTCCCAATTGCCTGCACTTGGCCCATATCCCTCTATACCCATCTTACCCACTTAACTGTCCAAATGCTTTTTAAAAGACAAAATTGTACCCGCCTCTACTACTGCCTCTGGCAGCTCGTTCCAGACACTCACCACCCTTTGAGTGAAAAAATTGCCCCTCTGGACCCTTTTGTATCTCTCCCCTCTCACCTTAAATCTATGTCCCCTCGTTATAGACTCCCCTACATTTGGGAAAAGATTTTGACTATCTACCTTATCTATGCCCCTCATTATTTTATAGACTTCAATAAGATCACCCCCTTGATTGATTGACTCTCAGTGGTTGATTGATTGATTCTCCCAGTGATTGATGGATTGACTCTCCCAGTGATTGATTGATTGATTCTCGGTGATTGATTGATTGACTCCCAGTCATTCATTGATTGACTCTCAGTGATTGATAGATTGACTCCCAGTGATTGATTGATTGACTCCCGGTGATTGATAGATTGACTCCCAGTGATTGATTGATTGATTGACTCCCAGTGATTGATGGATTAACCCTCAGTGATTGATGGATTGACTCCCAGTCATTGATTGATTGACTCCTAGTCATTGATTGATTGACTCCCAGTGATTGATTGATTGACTCCCAGTCATTGATTGATTGACTCCCAGTGATTGATTGATTGATTGACTCCCAGTGATTGATGGATTAACCCTCAGTGATTGATGGATTGACTCCCAGTCATTGATTGATTGATTCCCAGTCATTGATTGATTGACTCTCAGTGATTGATTGATTGACGCTCTCAGTGATTGATTGATTGACGCTCTCAGTGATTGATTGATTGACCCTCTCAGTGATTGATTGATTGACGCTCTCAGTGATTGATTGATTGATGCTCTCAGTGATTGATTGATTGACGCTCTCAGTGATTGATGGATTGACTCTCAGTGATTGATAGATTGACTCTCAGTGATTGATGGATTGACCCTCTCAGTGATTGATTGATTGACCCTCTCAGTGATTGATTGATTGAATCTCGGTGATTGATTGATTGACTCTCCCAGTGATTGATTGATTGACCCTCTCAGTGATTGATTGATTGACGCTCTCAGTCATTGATTGATTGACGCTCTCAGTCATTGATTGATTGACGGTCTCAGTGATTGATGGATTGACTCTCAGTGATTGATAGATTGACTCTCAGTGATTGATGGATTGACCCTCTCAGTGATTGAATGATTGACCCTCTCAGTGATTGATTGATTGACTCTCAGTGATTGATGGATTGTCTCTCGGTGATTGATTGATTGACTCTCAATAATTGATTGATTGACTCTCCCAGTGATTGATTGATTGACTCCCAGTGATTCATAGAATCATAGAAGTTACAACATGGAAACAGGCCCTTCGGCCCAACATGTCCATGTCGCCCAGTTTATACCACTAAGCTAGTCCCAATTGCCTGCACTTGGCCCATATCCCTCTATACCCATCTTACCCACTTAACTGTCCAAATGCTTTTTAAAAGACAAAATTGTACCCGCCTCTACTACTGCCTCTGGCAGCTCGTTCCAGACACTCACCACCCTTTGAGTGAAAAAATTGCCCCTCTGGACCCTTTTGTATCTCTCCCCTCTCACCTTAAATCTATGTCCCCTCGTTATAGACTCCCCTACATTTGGGAAAAGATTTTGACTATCTACCTTATCTATGCCCCTCATTATTTTATAGACTTCAATAAGATCACCCCCTTGATTGATTGACTCTCAGTGGTTGATTGATTGATTCTCCCAGTGATTGATGGATTGACTCTCCCAGTGATTGATTGATTGATTCTCGGTGATTGATTGATTGACTCCCAGTCATTCATTGATTGACTCTCAGTGATTGATAGATTGACTCCCAGTGATTGATTGATTGACTCCCGGTGATTGATAGATTGACTCCCAGTGATTGATTGATTGATTGACTCCCAGTGATTGATGGATTAACCCTCAGTGATTGATGGATTGACTCCCAGTCATTGATTGATTGACTCCTAGTCATTGATTGATTGACTCCCAGTGATTGATTGATTGACTCCCAGTCATTGATTGATTGACTCCCAGTGATTGATTGATTGATTGACTCCCAGTGATTGATGGATTAACCCTCAGTGATTGATGGATTGACTCCCAGTCATTGATTGATTGATTCCCAGTCATTGATTGATTGACTCTCAGTGATTGATTGATTGACGCTCTCAGTGATTGATTGATTGACGCTCTCAGTGATTGATTGATTGACCCTCTCAGTGATTGATTGATTGACGCTCTCAGTGATTGATTGATTGATGCTCTCAGTGATTGATTGATTGACTCTCAGTGATTGATGGATTGACCCTCTCAGTGATTGATTGATTGACCCTCTCAGTGATTGATTGATTGACTCTCAGTGATTGATGGATTGACTCTCAGTGATTGATGGATTGACCCTCTCAGTGATTGATTGATTGACCCTCTCAGTGATTGATAGATTGACTCTCAGTGATTGATGGATTGACCCTCTCAGTGATTGATTGATTGACCCTCTCAGTGATTGATTGATTGACCCTCTCAGTGATTGATTGATTGACCCTCTCAGTGATTGATTGATTGACGCTCTCAGTCATTGATTGATTGACCCTCTCAGTGATTGATTGATTGACTCTCAGTGATTGATGGATTGACTCTCAGTGATTGATTGATTCTCCCAGTGATTGATTGATTGACTCTCAGTGATTGATCGATTGATTCTCCCAGTGATTGATTGTCTCTCAGTGATTGATTGATTGTCTCTTAGTGATTGATTGATTGACTCTCAGTGATTGATTGATTGATTCTCCCAGTGATTGATTGATTGACTCTGTGATTGATTGATTGATTCTCCCAGTGATTGATTGACTCTGTGATTGATTGATTGATTCTCCCAGTGATTGATTGACTCTGTGATTGATTGATTGATTCTCCCAGTGATTGATTGACTCTGTGATTGATTGATTGATTCTCCCAGTGATTGATTGACTCTGTGATTGATTGACTCCCAGTGATTGATTGACTCTGTGATTGATTGACTCCCAGTGATTGATTGACTCTGTGATTGATTGATTGACTCCCAGTGATTGATTGACTCTGTGATTGATTGATTGACTCCCAGTGATTGATTGACTCTGTGATTGATTGATTCTCCCAGTCTGTCTGTGTGTGTTTCAGCGGCTGGTTAATTTCTCTTTGCAGACTGACTGTTTTCACTTGGTTTCTACACATTGGGCGATGTCCCTTTCTCCCTGTAATGGGGAAGAGCCCACATATTGCAGCAGTCCACACCCACCGTCAATTATTAAATCAGTAAGAGGACAGATCCAGTCAGAGAGTGCCCCTCAGCTCCGCAAACCACCTCTTCACATCGTTACAGTCTGATGGCTGTTTCCAGCCACCAAAACGAAACTATTTTTGAGTGGTTTGAAAGAGCGATAAAAGTGAACAGGGACTGCGGGTGCCAATAAGAGACGGGAAGTGAAGTGAGCTTTAACAGGAACTCATTTAGTTCCACATTATCTGTAAACATCGATTGAAGTTCACACTTTAAGTTTTATTTTCACACTTCAAATGGTACAGATGATTAAATAGAATAAGATAGCTGGCATTATTTCCAATGATATAGGTCGTTGAGCGAGAGGAAGGTCGGTTAAACCAGACAGACCCTGGGAGCAGAGCGGGAGCGAGTGGGAGACTCGGATGGGTAAGTGATTGGACTCTGGGATGGTTAGATGGGGCACACCTTTCGCGATAAAGATCGGCAACATCCAGAGTGCAACAAACAAAAAGACACGAATGAGCAACGACTGAGAACAGCGGCCTTACCCAGGAATCGAGCGGTCCTATCCGCAGAACGAAGAGAGGGAATGAGCGATTGGGAGCCATTAACACAGGCTTCACCATGGGCACTGTGCAGAGTGCGAGTGGAGGAGAGGAGCCGATCAGACCCCATCAGTACTCTGCTTCTGAGTGCTCCTGCCTCAGTCTCATGAGCACACGATGTGTCCGTTTATTTGTTCATAAAGAGAATTAATAAGTAGTCTCTATATCACCTGGTCCTAATGGAGGTGAAGGAATGAGGATTCTAAAGGCCCAACAAACGAGAAGATTGTTTCCGTTTGAAAGGCAGATTTACAGACAGCTCCAAAATGCAAAAAAAAAATCAAAACCTTCTCCAGATGCCTCCAAGAATAAAACTCTTATAAACTGGGAACTGGGGGATAGAGAGATAGAGGGACTGGGAATGAGGGACAGGGACTGGAGGATAGAGTGACAGAGAGATGGAGGGACTGGGAATGAGGGACAGGGACTGGAGGATAGAGTGACAGAGAGATGGAGGGACTGGGAATGAGGGACAGGGACTGGAGGATAGAGTGACAGAGAGATGGAGGGACTGGGAATGAGGGACAGGGACTGGAGGATAGAGTGACAGAGAGATGGAGGGACTGGGAATGAGGGACAGGGACTGGAGGATAGAGTGACAGAGAGATAGAGGGACTGGGAATGAGGGACAGGGACTGGAGGATAGAGTGACAGAGAGATAGAGGGACTGGGAATGAGGGACAGGGACTGGAGGATAGAGTGACAGAGAGATGGAGGGACTGGGAATGAGGGACTGGGACTGGAGGATAGAGTGACAGAGAGATAGAGGGACTGGGAATGAGGGACAGGGACTGGAGGATAGAGTGACAGAGAGATGGAGGGACTGAGAATGAGGGACAGGGACTGGAGGATAGAGTGACAGAGAGATAGAGGGACTGGGAATGAGGGACAGGAGGACTGGGGGATAGAGTGACAGAGAGATAGAGGGACTGGGAATGAGGGACAGGGACTGGGGGATAGAGTGACAGAGAGATGGAGGGACTGGGAATGAGGGACAGGGACTGGGGGATAGAGTGACAGAGAGATGGAGGGACTGGGAATGAGGGACAGGGACTGGGGGATAGAGTGACAGAGAGATAGAGGGACTGGGAATGAAGGACTGGGGGCTAGAGGGATAGAGAGTTAGAGGGACTGGGAATGAGGACTGGTGGACTGGGGGATAGAGTGATAGAGAGATAGAGGGACTGGGAGTGAGGAATAGGGACTTGGGGATAGAGGGACAGAGAGGTGGAGGTAATGGGAATGAGGAACTGGAGGACTGGAGGATATTGTGATAGAGGGACCGGGAATGAGGGACTGGAGGACTGAGGGATCATGAGACAGAGAGGTGGAGGGACTGGGATTGAAGGACAGGGACTGGGGGATAGGGTGATAGAGAGATAGAGGGACTGGGAATGAGGGGCAGGGAATGAGGGTTGGAGCGACAGAGAGATCGAGGGACTGGGAATGAGGGACAGGGACTGGGGGATAGAGCGACAGAGAGATAGAGGGAATGGGAATGAGAGACAGGGACTGGGGGAAAGAGTGTCAGAGGGATAGAGGGACTGGGAATGAGGGACAGGGACTGGGGGACAGAGTGACAGAGAGATAGAGGGACTGGGAATGAGGGACAGGGACTGGAGGATTGAGTGATAGAGAGATAGAGGGACTGGGAATGAGAGACAGGGACTGGAGGATAGAGTGAAAGAGAAATAGAGGGATGGGGAATGAGGGACAGGGACTGGGGGACAGAGCGACAGAGAGATAGAGGGACTGGGAATGAGGGACTGGAGGACTGGAGGATAAAGTGACAGAGAGATAGAGGGACTGGGAATGAGGGACAGGGACCGGGGGACAGAGTGACAGAGAGATAGAGGGACTGGGAATGAGCGACAGGAGGACTCGGGGATAGAGTGACAGAGGGAAAGAGGGACTGGGAATGAAGGACTGGGGGCTGGAGGGACAGAGAGGTAGAGGGACGGGGAATGAGGACTGGTGGACTGGGGGATAGAGTGATAGAGAGATAGAGGGACTGGGAATGAGGGACAGGGACTGGGGGACAGAGTGTTAGAGAGATAGACGGACTGGGAATGAGGGACAGGGACTGGGGGACAGAGTGATAGAGGGACTGGGAAAGAGGATTAGGGACTTGGGGATAGAGGGACAGAGAGATAGAGGGAATGGGAATGAAGAACTGGAGGACTGGTGGATATAGTGATAGAGGGACCGGGAATGAGGGACTGAAGGACTGAGGGATAGTGAGACAGAGAGATAGAGGGACTGAGAATGAGGGACAGGGATTGGGGGATAGTGAGACAGAGAGATAGAGGGACTGCGAATGAGGGACAGGGACTGGGGGATAGAGTGACAGAGGGAAAGAAGGACTGGGAATGAAGGACTAGGGGCTAGAGGGACAGAGAGGTAGAGGGATGGGGAATGAGGGACAGGAGGACTGGGGGACAGAGTGACGGAGAGATAGAGGGACTGGGAATTAAGACCTGGTAGACTGGGGAGAGAGCAACAGAGAGATAGAGGGACTGGGAAAGAGGGACAGGGAATGGGGGATAGAGTGACAGAGAGATAAAGGGACTGTAAATGAGGGACAGGGACTGGGGGATAGAGTGATAGAGAGATTGAGGGACTGGGAATGAGGGACAGGGACTGGGGGATAGACCGACAGAGAGATAGAGGGACTGGGAATGATGGACAGGGAATGGGGGATAGACCGACAGAGAGATAGAGGGACTGGGAATGAGGGACAGGGACTGGGGGATAGACCGACAGAGAGATAGAGGGACTGGGAATGATGGACAGGGAATGGGGGATCGAGCAACAATGAGATAGCGGGACTGCAAATGCGGGACTTGGACTGGAGGTTAGAGTGACAGAGAAATAGAGGGACTGGGAATGAGGGACAGGGAATGGGGGATATAGTGGCAGAGAGATAGAGGGACTGGGAATGAGGGACTGGAGGACTGGAGGATAAAGTGACTGGGAATGAGGGAGAGGGAATGGGGGATAGAGTGGCAGAGAGATAGAGGGACTGGGAATGAGGCACTGGGACTGGAGGATAGAGTGATAAGGGACTGGGAATGAGGAAATGAGAGATGATGAGTGAGGGACTGGGAATGGGGGACTGGGAATGGGGGACTGGGAATGAGGGACGGGGACTGATGGAGAGGGACTGAGAATGATGGAGTGAGAATAAGGGACGGGGACTGAGGGACAGGGACTGAGGGAGTGTGATTGAGGGACTGAGTGACTGAGGACAGGGACTAAGGGTCTGAGAAGGAGGTCTGACAATAAGGGATAGGGGCTGAGAGTCAGAGTCTGAGGGACAGGGTCTGAAGGAATGAGAATGGGACTGAGGGACTGAGAATGGGACTGAGGGACAGGAACTGGGACTGAGGCACTAGGACTTAGCGAGAGGGACTGAGGGACTGTGTGATTCAGGGACTGTGTGACTGAGGGACTGTGTGACTGAGGGACCGTGTGACTGAGGGACTGTGTGACAGATGGACAGTGTGACAGATGGACAATATGACTGAGGGACCGTGTGACTGAGGGACTGTTTGACTGTGTGGCTGAGGGACTGTGTGACTGAGGGACTGTGTGACTGAGGGACTGTGTGATTGAGGGACTGTGTGACTGAGGGACTGTGTGACTGAGGGACTGTGTGATTGAGGGACTGTGTGACTGAGGGACTGTGTGATTGAGGGACTGTGTGACTGAGGGACTGTGTGATTGAGGGACTGTGTGATTGAGGGACTGTGTGATTGAGGGACTGTGTGACTGAGGGACTGTGACTGAGGGACTGTGTGATTGAGGGACTGTGTGATTGAGGGACTGTGTGATTGAGGGACTGTGTGATTGAGGGACTGTGTGACTGAGGGACTGTGTGATTGAGGGACTGTGTGACTGAGGGACTGTGTGATTGAGGGACTGTGTGATTCAGGGACTGTGTGACAGATGGACAGTGTGACTGAGGGACCGTGTGACTGAGGGACCGTGTGACTGAGGGACCGTGTGACTGAGGGACTGTGTGATTGAGGGACTGTGTGATTCAGGGACTGTGTGACAGATGGACAGTGTGACTGAGGGACCGTGTGACTGAGGGACCGTGTGACTGAGGGACCGTGTGACTGAGGGACTGTGTGACTGAGGGACTGTTTGACTGAGGGACTGTTTGACTGTGTGGCTGAGGGACTGTGTGACAGATGGACTGTGTGACTGAGGGACTGTGTGACTGAGGGACTGTGTGATTGAGGGACTGTGTGACTGAGGGACTGTGTGATTGAGGGACTGTGTGATTGAGGGACTGTGTGACTGAGGGACTGTGTGATTGAGGGACTGTGTGACTGAGGGACTGTGTGATTGAGGGACTGTGTGATTGAGGGACTGTGTGATTGAGGGACTGTATGGCAGATGTACTGTGTGACTGAGGGACTGTGTGATTGAGGGACTGTGTGACAGACAGACTGTGTGATTGAGGGACTGTGTGATTGAGGGACTGTGCGATTGAGGGACTGTGTAACTGAGGGACTGTGTGATTGAGGGACTGTGTGACTGAGGGACTGTGTGGCAGATGTACTGTGTGACTGAGGGACTGTGTGACAGACAGACTGTGTGATTGAGGGACTGTGTGATTGAGGGATTGTGTGATTGAGGGTCTGTGTGATTGAGGGACTGTGTGACAGACGGACTGTGTGATTGAGGGACTGTGTGATTGAGGGATTGTGTGATTGAGGGTCTGTGTGATTGTGGGACTGTGTGACAGACAGACTGTGTGATTGAGGGACTGTGTGACTGAGGGATTGTGTGACTGAGGGACCGTGTGACTGAGGGACTGTGTGACTGAGGGACTGTGTGACAGATGGACAGTGTGACTGAGGGACCGTGTGACTGAGGGACCGTGTGACTGAGGGACTGTGTGACTGAGGGACTGTGTGACTGAGCGACATTGTGACTGAGGCATTGAGTGGCAGATGGACTGTGTGACTGACGAACTGTTTGATTGACGGATTCTGAGGTGAGGGATTGTGTGACTGAGAGACTGTTTGACTGTGTGGCTGAGGGACTGTGTGACAGATGGACTGTGTGACTGAGGGACTGTGTGACTGAGGGACTGTGTGATTGAGGAACTGTGTGATTGAGGGACTGTGTGACAGATGGACTGTGTGACTGAGGGACTGTGTGACTGAGCGACATTGTGACTGAGGCACTGAGTGGCAGATGGACTGTGTGACTGACGAACTGTTTGATTGACGGATTCTGAGGTGAGGGATTGTGTGACTGAGAGACTGTGTGACTGACGGACTGTTTGACTGTGGGACTGTCTGACAGACGGGCTGTTAGACTGAGGGACAGTGTGACTGAGGGACTGTGTGACAGACGGACTGTGTGACTGATGGACTTTGTGACTGAGGGAATGTGTAACTGAAGGATTGGGACTAAGGGATTGAGACTGAGAACTGGGAAAGTGGTGCTGAGACTCAAGGACTGAAGATTTGGGACTGAAGGACTGATGGACTAGGGTCTGGAGCTCTGGGGGAGTGGGGGACTGGAGCTCTGGGGGACTGGAGCTCTGGGGGACTGGGGGACTGGAGCTCTGGAGGACTGGGAGACTGGGGGACTGGGGGACTGGAGCTCTGGGGGACTGGGAGACTGGGGGACTGGAGCTCTGGGGGACTGGGAGACTGGGAGACTGGGGGACTGGAGCTCTGGGGGACTGGGAGACTGGGGGACTGGGAGACTGGGAGACTGGGGGACTGGAGCTCTGGAGGACTGGGAGACTGGGGGACTGGGGGACTGGAGGACTGGGAGACTGGAGGACTGGAGGACTGGAGCTCTGGGGGACTGGGGGCCTGGAGCTCTGGGGGACTGGGGCCTGGGAGACTGGGAGACTGGAGCTCTGGGGGCCTGGAGAACTGGGAGACTTGAGGACTGAAGGACTGGGAAACTGGAGCTCTGGGGGGCTGGAGGACTGGGGGACTGGGGACCTGGGGGACTGGAGAACTGGGAGACTTGAGGACTGAAGGACTGGGAAACTGGAGCTCTGGGGGGCTGGAGGACTGGGGGACTGGGGACCTGGGGGACTGGAGCTCTGGGGGACTGAAGAACTGAGGGACTGGAGCTTTGGGGGACTGGAGGACTGGGGGACTGGAGGACTGGAGATCTGGGGGACTGGAGATCTGGGGGACTGGGGGCTGATGCTATGAGAAGCTGAAGTCTGAGATTATTTACAAACACACACCCACTTCCTCTGTACTTTACTCATCATTTCCCCCAAGAAGGAAAACATTTTACATCGAATTTACAGCACAGAAACAGGCCATTCGGCCCAACTGGTCCATGCCAGTGTTTATGCTCCACTCGAGCCTCCTCCCTCTCTACTTCCTCTCACCCTATCAGCATATCCTTCTATTCCTTTCTCCCTCATGTGCTTATCGAGCTTCCCCTTAAATGTATTTATGTTATTCGCCTCAACTACTCCTTGTGGTATCGAGTTCCACATTCTCACCACTCTCTGGGTAAAGAAGTTTCTCCTGAATTCCCTTTTGGATTTATTAGTGACTTTCTTATATTTATGGCCCCCTCGTTCTGTTCTGCCCATCAAGTGGAAACATCTTCTCTACGTCTGCCCTATCAAACCCTTTCATAATCTTAAAGATCTCTATCTGGTTACCCCTCAGTCTTCTCTTTTCTAGAGAAAAGATCCCCAGCCTGTTCAATCTTTCCTGATAGTTATAACCTTTCAGTTCTTGTATAATTCTAGGAAATCTGTTTTGCACCTTCTCCAGTGCCTCTATATCTTTTCTATAATATGGAGACTAGAACTGTTCACAGTACTCCAAGTGTGGACTAACCAAGTTTACCATAACGTTTCTGCTTTTCAATTCCATCCCTCTGGAAATGAACCCCAGTGCTTGGTTTGCTTTTTTATGGCCTTATTAACCTGAGTCACTACTTTTAGTGATTTGTGTATCTTTAGCCCCCCAATCCCTCTGCTCATCTATCCTATTTAGACTCTTATTTTCCAAACATTATTTAGCCCACTTATTCTTCCTACAAAAATTTACCACCTCACACTTATCAAAAACAAAATTAATTTAGAATTATAGAATCATAGAAAGGTTACAGCATGGAAGGAGGCCATTCGGTGCCGACTCTCTGCAAGACCAATCCAGCTAGTCCCACTCCCCTGACCTAACCCCATAGCCCTGCAAACTTTTTCCTTTCAAGTACTTATCCAGTTCCCTTTCAAAAGCCATGATTGAATCTGCCTCCACCACCCCCTCGGGCAGTGCATTCCAGATCTTAACTACTGCTGTGTAAAAAAAAATTCCTAATATCACCTTTCATTCTTTGGCCAATCACCTTAAATCTATGTCCTCTGGTTCTTGACCCTTCCACCAATGGGAACAGTTTCTCTCTATCTACTCTGTCTAGACCCTTCATGATTTTAAACACCTCGATCAAATCTCCACTCAACCTTCTCTGTTCCGAGGAGAACAACCCCAGCTTCTCCAGTCTATCCACGAAACTTAAGTCCCTCATCCCTGGAACTATTTTAGTAAATCTCTTCTGCACCCTCTCTAAGGCCTTCACATACTCCAGCTGTGACCGAACCAGTGTTTTATAAAGGTTCATCATAACCTCCTTGCTTTTGTACTCTATGCCTCTATTTATAAAGCCCAGGATCCTGTATACTTTTTTAACCGCTTTCTCAACCTGTCTAGCCACGTTCAGCGATTTGTGCACATATGGTAGCTACTGACGGAGCTGGCCGAGTCCTGAAGGACATAGCTGCCAGACTGGGCCTGTGGCAGGTGGTGAGCGAACCAACACAAGGGAAAAACCTACTTGACCTCGTCCTCACCAATCTACCTGTCGCAGATGCATCTGTCCATGACAGTATTGGTAGGAGTGACCACCGCACAGTCCTTGTGGAGACAAAGTCCCATCTTCGTACTGAGGACACCATCCAACGTGTTGTGTGGCACTACCACCGTGCTAAATGGGATAGATTCAGGACAGATCTAGCAGCTCAAAACTGGGCATCCATGAGGCACTGTGGGCCATCAGCAGCAGCTTTGTATTGCAGCACAATCTGAAACCTCATGGCCCGGCATATTCCTCACTCTACCATTACCAACAAGCCAGAGGATCAACCCTGGTTCAATGAGGAATGTAGAAGAGCATGCCAGGAGCAGCACCAGGCGTACCTAACAACGAGCTGCCAAACTGGTGAAGCTACAACGCAGGATTACATGCATGCTAAACAGCGGAAGCAACATGCGATAGACAGAGCTAAGCGATTCCACAACCAACGGATCAGATCGAAGCTCTGCAGTCCTTCCACATCCAGTCATGAATGGTGGTGGACAATTAAACAACTAACGGGAGGAGGAGGCTCTGCAAACATCCCCATCCTCAATGATGGCGGAGTCCAGCACGTGAGTGCAAAAGACAAGGCTGAAGCGTTTGCAACCATCTTCAGCCAGAAGTGCCGAGTGGATGATCCATCTCGGCCTCCTCCCGATATCCCCACCATCACAGAAGCCAGTCTTCAGCCAATTCGATTCACTCCACGTGATATCAAGAAACGGCTGAGTGCACTGGATACAGCAAAGGCTATGGGCCCCAACAACATCCCAGCTGTAGTGCTGAAGACTTGTACTCCAGAACTAGCCACGCCTCTAGCCGAGCTGTTCCAGTACAGCTACAATATTGGCATCTACCCAACAATGTGGAAAATTGCCCAGGTATGTCCTGTCCACAAAAAGCAGGACAAATCCAATCCGGCCAATTACCGCCCCATCAGTCTACTCTCAATCATCAGCAAAGTGATGGAAGGTGTCGTCAACAGTGCTATCAAGCGGCACTTACTCACCAATAAGCTGCTCACCGATGCTCAGTTTGGGTTCCACCAGGACCACTCGGCTCCAGACCTCATTATAGCCTTGGTCCAAACATGGACAAAAGAGCTGAATTCCAGAGGTGAGGTGAGAGTGACTGCCCTTGACATCAAGGCAGCATTTGACCGAGTGTGGCACCAAGGAACCCTCGTAAAATTGAAGTCAATGGGAATCAGGGGGAAAACTCTCCAGTGGCTGGAGTCATACCGAGCACAAAGGAAGATGGTAGTAGTTGTTGGAGGCCAATCATCTCAGCCCCAGGACATTGCTGCAGGAGTTCCTCAGGGCAGTGTCCTAGGCCCAACCATCTTCAGCTGCTTCAACAATGACCTTCCCTCCATCATAAGGTCAGAAGTGGGGATGTTCTCTGATGATTGCATAGTGTTCAGTTCCATTCGCAACCCCTCAGATAATGAAGCAGTCTGTGCCCTCATGCAGCAACAGCTGGACAACATCCAGGATTGGGCTCATAAGTGGCAAGTAACATTCGCACCAAACAAGTGCCAGGCAATGACCATCTCCAACAAGAGAGATTCTAACCACCTCCCCTGGACATTCAATGGCATTACCATCACCGAATCCCCCACCATCAACATCCTGGGGGTCACCAATGACCAGAAACTTAACTGGACCAGCCATATAAATACTGTGGCTCCAAGAGCAGGTCAGAGGCTGGGTATTCTGCGACGAGTGACTCACCTGCTGACTCCCCAAAGCCTTTCCACCATCTATAAGGCACAAGTCAGGAGTGTGATGGAATACTCTCCACTTGCCTGGATGAGTGCAGCTCCAACAACATTCAAGGAGCTCGACACCATCCAGGACAAAGCAGCCCGCTTGATTGGCACCCCATCCACCACCCTAAACATTCACTCCATTCACCACCGGCACACCGTGGCTGCAGTGTGTACCATCCACAGGATGCACTGCAGCAACTCGCCAAGGCTTCTTCGACAGCACCTCCCAAACCCACGACCTCTACCACCTAGAAGGACAAGAGCAGCAGGCACATGGGAACAACATCACCTGCACGTTCCCCTCCAAGTCACACACCATCCCGACTTGGAAATATATCGCCGTTCCTTCATCATCGCTGGGTCAAAATCCTGGAACTCCCTTCCTAACAGCACTGTGGGAGAACCTTCACCACCCAGACTGCAGTGGTTCAAGAAGGCAGCTCACCACCACCTTCTCAAGGGCAATTAGGGATGGGCAATAAATGCCGGCCTCGCCAGCGACGCCCACATCCCATGAACGAATAAAAAAAAAACATATACCCCCAGATCTCTCTGTTCCTGTGCCCCTTTTAGAATTGTGCCTTTTGGTTTATATTTCGTCTCCTCATGCTTCCTATGTATCACCTCGTACTTCCCAGCATTAAATTTCATCTGCCACGTGTCCGCCCATTCCACCAGCCTGTCTATATCCTCTTGAAGTCTATCACTATCCTCCTCACTGTTCACTACACTTCCAAGTTTTGTGTCATCTACAAATTTTGAAATTGTGCCCTGTACACCCAAGTCCAAGTGATTAATATATATCAAGAAAAGCAGTGGTCCTAGTACTGACCCCTGAGGAACACCACTGTACACCTCCCTCCAGTCCGAAAAACAACCATTCACCACTACTCTCTGTTTCCTCTCCCTTAGTCAATTCTGTATCCAAGCTGCTTTGCCAATTACACATCCATTCTGCAAGTTTATTAATGCCTTCCTGTATTTTGTCGCCGTTTTCCTCGGTATTAACTATACCCCTCAATTTAGTGTCATCCGCAAATTTTGAAATTTTATTTCCGATTCCCGAGTCCAAGTCATTTACGTAAATGGTGAGCAACAGTGGTCCCAGCACCGATCCTCGTGGAACACCATTTCCCACCTTTTGCCAGTCTGAGTAAATACCTTTAACACCCACTCTCTGTTTTCTGTTTTGTAGCCAGCTTGCTATCCATTCTGCTACCTGTCCCCTGACTCCGCATGCTCTGACCTTAGCCATGAGTCTACAATGCGGTAGCTTATCGAAGGCCTTTAGAAAATCCAAATATATTACATCTACTACATTACCCTTGTCTATCCTTTCTATTACTCCTTCAAAGAATTCAATAAGGTTGGTCAAACATGACCTTCCCTTTTGAAACCCATGCTGACTAGTCTTTATTATATTTTTGGTTTCTAGATGTTTTTCTATTACATCTTTGAGTAAAGATTCCATTATCTTTCCCATCACTGACGTTAAGCTAATTGGTCTATAATTCCCTGGACTTGTTCTATCTCCCTTTTTAAATATAGGAATCACATTAGCTGCCTGCCAGTCCTCTGGCACTATTCCCTTTTCTAATTAATTTTATATATATGTGATCGAGCCTCTGCTATCTCTTCCCAAACTTCTTTTAATATTCACGGATACAATCCATCCGGACCAGGGGATTTATCCTCTCTAAGTTTGATTAGTTTATCAATTATCTTCCCCCCCTTCCTATCTTAAATGTATTTATATCTTTTTTAATCTCTTCTTCTAATCTCCTGCCCACCATGTTAGTCTCCCTGGTAAATACTGAGGCAAAGTAATTCCTTAATATTTCTTCCATTTCACTGTCATTACCTGTGAGTTTATTGTGTGTATCCCTTGGTGGACCTCTCGACCCTGATTTTTATTTTGTTATTGATTTGTCTGTAGAATACTTTATTATCTCTTTTTATATTCCTTGATCATTTAATTTTGTAGTTTCTCTTTGCTTTCCTAATTTTTTTTTTACTTCTTTCCTGAACTTTTTAAATTTCTTTTTGTCATCCTCTCCTTTGCTGTCTATGTATTTAGTGAATGCCTTTTTCTTCAGTTCCAATTTTGCCCTTATTTCTTTATTTATCCATGGTGTGTCATTAATGGTTAGTTTGTTCTTGTCTTTTAGTGGGATATATTTCCCCTGGACTCTGTTGATCACCATTTTAAATGTTTCCCACTGCTGTTCTATTTCTTTTTCAATACATTTTTCCAGTTTATTTTCCATAATTCCATTCTTATCCCCTTAAAATCAGCTTTATTGCAATTTATTTATAAGTCTTTGTCTTATTTATGTCCTTCTCAATCTTTATCTTAAACCTTATTATGTTTTGATCGCTATTGCCTAGGTATTCCCCTACTCTTACCTTTTTTATCTGTTCTGGTTCATTTCCCATTACCAAATCCAGCAGTGATTCCTCTCTTGTTGGGCTTTTGACATACTGGGTAAGAAAACAGTCCTGCACACATTGTAAAAACTCCATTCCCTGTACCCCTTCATCTACCTCTTCTCACCAGTTTATTTGGGGGTAGTTGAAATCTCCCATGATTATTATTCAATGCTGTTTACTCAGCTCATAGATTTACCCACATATTTTACCCTCCACCTCCCTTCCACTATTCGGTGGTCTTTAGTGTGCCCCTATTAGCGTGATAAGAACATAAGAACATAGGAAGCAGGAGTAGGCCATACTGCCCCTCAATCCTGCTCCACCATTCAATCAGATCATGGCTGATCTTCGACCTCAACTCCACTTTCCCGCCTGATCCCCATATCCCTTGATTCCCCCAGAGTCCAGAAATCTATCACCCTGTCAAGCTCCCTCAGAATCTTACATGTTTCAATGAGATCACCTCTCAGTCTTCTAAACTCCAGAGAGTATCGGCCCATTCTACTCAACCTCTCCTCATAGCACAACCCTCTCATCCCATGAATTAATCTAGTGAACCTTCATTGCACCAGCTTTAAGGCAAGTATATCCTTCCTTAGATAAGGAGACCAAAACTGTACACAGTACTCCAGGTGAGGTCTCACCAAAGCCCTGTACAATTGCAGCAAGACTTCCTTACTCTTGTATTCTTGTGATAAATCCCTTCTTGTCCTTTATATCAATCCATATGGATTCTGTTTCTATCCTTCTGTTCGTTATGTCCCTTTTATTCTACTTCCATTATGTTATCTCTGTTATTTTGCAAAACCGTTTCTAAGAGCAGGAATGTACTGAATTACATGAGGATTGACCAGGAATCATCCACTGATCATAGACTGAGCATGTGGACAGGTGAGAATTGCACCAGGAATAATTTTTCAGATGATGACTCTCCCAGTGTCACTCACCCCACACTCAGACACTGCAGATCAGAGTAGGTACTTGATTTTGCATTTTTTTTAATTGATGGAGCCTGGCTGAGGGCCGAGGCTCACCAAGGACAGCAGCAGGGTTGAAAAGAGCTGGAAAGATGATGATGTAAATCAGGGATTAGGTGCCAGTAGATTGTAGGAGAGATTGATGTAGGTGAGGAGGCCCATTTTTTTGAGGTTTTAACAAAGAATGAGTTGGAATAGAGATGAAGATTGAGTCTCGATTTGAAGAGTGACCAATATTCTTTTTTGTACAATGAATAATAATTTGACTCTCCTGTAGATTGCGAATTCTTTATCTTTCCTGGTGTGGAATGGGAGAGCAAGGAGTTCCTGCAACAAACAGCACAGCTGCTGCTAGATTTCACAGGAGGTCCGCCTGGATGTAAATGGTTACCTCAGACTCTGCAACTGATGGTTGCCCCATGGGAATTGCCCCAGTGGCCAGAGTCTGGGTGGGACACAAGTGAGGGAGCTGGCAGAGAGCAGAAAGGGCCAATGGAATTTGGGAACATTCTGAGAACAAGTGGGTAATTCACAAAAATAACACCACCACTCCGAGTATGGTACTGTTTGAAATAAAACAAGGCCTGACTCTAATAAAGGGCTCACTGCTCCTCACACATACTCGAGTAGGCATTCTGTGTCCATCTTCCATTCATACAGGCAAAGTGCCCACAATGGCATTTACACATGGATACTCGAGAATTCGGGATACTCGAGAACTCGGGGATACTCGAGAATTTGGGATAGTCGAGAACTCGGGGATACTCAAGAATTCGGGGTGTGCAACATGAAAAATAAGCCAGCTTCTCCTTCAGAATGAGTAAGTTACTGAGGGGAGAGTGAGAGTCCAACGATAACGCTGAGTGAGTTATCCTACTGATAGGAGTCTCTAGAACCAATGAACACACGGTGAATAGGACAACACACAGCCTGAGATACTGCAGTAGCACAAAGTAAATTCAGTGAAACTCCAGGGCTCCAACACACTAGAAATCAATCAACACCTTGTCTAAAAAATACCCTGTCGAATGAATGACATTCAGGCAGAGAAAACTCCTGGCTACAGGAGTTGGCACAGCTGGGTCCTGACGGGCATCGCGCCGCCCTGAGAGGCAGATGGAGGATCTGAACTTGGGCTCATCGTGTTGTCGAAGTCCTGTTGTTGGGTCATATCCTCCGGAACATTCTCCAGGAAAGATTCTTTGTAATGGCCCTGCAGAGTATAAAGGATATTCATTACACATGGCAAAGAACAACCCTCGCAGGGCAGAGCTACACTGGCACCGGGCAGACCCACACTGGCACTGGGCAGAGCCACACTGGCACCGGACAGAGCCACATTGGCACCGGGCAGAGCCACACTGGCACAGGGCAGAGCTACACTGGCATCGGGCAGAGGTACATTGGCACGGACAGAGCCACACTGGCACTGGGCAGAACGACCCTCGCCAGGCAGATCCACATTGACACTGGGCAGAACTACACTGGCACCAGGCAAAGCTACACTGGCACTGGGCAGAGCCACACTGGCACAGGGCAGAGCTACACTGGCACCAGCTAGAGCTACACTGGCACTGTAGAGAGGAGCTTTTGCATTGAACACTGGAATAAACAAATTTATTAAACATTATGATCCTTGGCCTAGTTTAAAAACCTTTTGATGACAGAGTCTGGGTTCTGTTATATTGCGGATGTTGTTTGTTGTTTATTGGAATGTTCAGTGATCACCATTGAATGGCACCAGTACTCAGGTGCATCTAACACAAGGGCCTCAGCAAATGATGTCCCTAGGTGTTTATGGTCAAGTCGGATGGGTTGCACCTCAACAGAGCCGAGACCAATGTCCTCACGGGGAGGTTCACTAGTGCTGTGGGGGAGGGTTTAAACTAATTTGGCAGGGGGATGGGCACCAGGATGTAGCATTGGAAAGGAGAAACAAGGTGCACAAAGAGACACTAGAGTAAGAAATAGTACAGTCTTAGCTGGGATCAGACTAAGCGAGAATAAGAGAAGGTCTAAGACTGGTTTACAGGGCATGTGTGTAAACACACGAAGTGTGGTAAATAAGGTTGGTGAGCTGCAGGTGCAAATAGCCACATGGGAATATGATGCAGTGGCGACATGATTCAAAATAGACAGAGTAAATAGAGAGAAACTGTTCCCATTGGCGGAAGGGTCAAGGATCAGAGGACATCGATTTAAGGTGATTGGCAAAAGAACCAAAGGTGATATGAGGAAAAACTTTTTTACACAGCGAGTGGTTATGATCTGGAATGTACTGCCTGAGGGGGTGGTGGAGGCAGATTCAATCATGGCCTTCAAAAGGGAACTGGATAAGATTCTATGATTTTATTATAATGGAGTTTTGGCTCAAAAAAGGGCAGGATTGGGTACTAAATATTCCTGGTTACAAGGTGATCAGGAAAGATAGGGAAGGGAAGAAAGGAGGGGGGGAGTGGTGGCAGCATTGATTAAGGAGAATATTGCAGTGCTGGAGAGAGAGGATGTCCTGGAGGGGTCAAGGACAGAATCTATTTGGTTAGAGTTAAGAAACAATAGAGGTGCCATTACACTACTGGGTGTATTCTATATTGAAATTCTATACACACCACATCAACTGAAAAAAAAAGAAAAACTGGACATTCAAAAGGTGTTTGATAAAGTGCTGCATAATGGGCTTATCATCAAAATTGCAGAATAAAGGGGGCAGCAGCAACAAGGATAGGAAATTGCCTCAGTGACAGGAAACAGAGAGTAGTGGTGAACGGTTGTTTTTCGGACTGGAGGGAGGTGCACAGTGGTGTTCCCCAGGGGTCAGTGCTGGGGCCACTGCTTTTCTTGATAGAATCACAGAAAGGTTAAAGCACAGAAGGAGGCCATTTGGCCCATCAAGTCCATGCCGGCTCTATGCAAGCCCAACCCAGCTAGTCCCACTCCCCTCTATCTCTGTAGCCCTTCAAATTTTTTCCTTTCAAGTACTTATCCAGTTCCCTTTTGAAGGCCATGATTGAATCTGCCTCCACCACCCCCTCGGGCAGTGCATTCCAGATCACAACCACTCGCTGTGTAAAAAGTTTTCCCTCATGTCACCTTTGGCTCATTTGCCAATCACCTTAAATCCATGTCCTCTGGTTCTTGACCCTTCATGATTTTGAATACCTCGATCAAATCTCCTCGCAACCTTCCCTGTTCCAAGGAGCACAACCCCAGCTTCTCCAGTCTATCCACGTAACCAAAGTCCCTCAACCCTGGAATCATTCTACTTAATCTCTTCTGCACCCTCTCTAAGGCCTTTGCATCTTTCCTAAAGCACGGTGCCCAGAACTGGACACAATACTCCAGTTGTTTTATAAAGGTTCATCGTGACTTCCTTGCTTTTGTACTCTATGCCTCTATTTATAAAGCCCAGGATCCCGTATGCTTTTTTAACCGCTTTCTCAACCTGCCCTGCCACCTTTAACGATTGGTGCACATATACCCCCTGATCTCTCTGTCCCTCTACCCCTTTTAGAGTTGTGCCCTCTAGTTTATATTTCCTCTCCTCATTCTTCCTACCAAAATGCATCACCTCACATTTTACAGCATTAAATTTCATCTGCCACGTGTCCGCCCATTCCACCAGCCTGTCTATGTCCTCTTGAAGTCTATCACTATCCTCCTCACTGTTCACTACCCTTCCAAGTTTTGTATCATCTGCATATTTTGAAATTGTGCCCTGTACACTCAAGTCCAAGTCATTAATATATATCAAGAAAAGCAGTGGTCCCAGCACTGACCCCTGGGGAACACCACTGTACACCTCCCTCCAGTCCGAAAAACAACTGTTCACCACTATTCTCTGTTTCCTGTATTTAGCCAATTCTGTATCCATGTTGCTGCTGCCCCCTTTATTCCATGGGCCGCAATCTTTATGATAAGCCTACCATGCGGTACTTTATCAAATGCCTTTTGAAAATCCATATACTCCACATCTACCCTCTCTGTTATCTCATCAAAAAACTCAATCAAGTTGGTTAAACATGATTTGCCTTTAACAAATCCATGTTGGCTTTCCTTAATTAATCCACACTTGTTCAAGTGACTGTTAATTTTGTCCCGGATTAAGATTTCTAAAAGTTTCCCCACCACTGAGGTTAAACTGACTGGCCTGTAGTTGCTGGGTTTATCTTTACACCCTTTTTTGAACAAGGGTGTAACATTTGCAATTCTCCAGTCCTCTGGCACCACCCCTGTATCTAAGGATGTTTGGAAGATTATGACCAGTACCTCCGCAATTTCCACCCTTACTTCCCTCAGCAACCTAGGATGCATCCCATCCGAACCAGGTGACTTATCTACTTTAAGTACAGCCAGCCTTTCTAGTACCTCCTCTTCATCAATTTTTAGCCTATCCAGTGTCTTAACTATATCGTCCTTTACTGAGACTCTGGCAGCATCTTCTTCCTTGGTAAAGACAGATGCAAAGTACTCATTTAGTAGCTCAGCCATCCCCTCTGCCTCCATGAGTAGATCTCCTTTATGGATCTTAATTGTCCCCACCCCTCCTCTTACTACCCGTTTACTATTTACATGCCTATAAAAGTCTTTTGGATTCCCTTTTATGTTGGCCACCTGTCTATTCTCAGACTCTCTCTTTGCCCCTCTTATTTCCTTTTAAACTTTCTATATTCTGCCTGGTTCTAACTTGTATTATCAACCTGACATCTGTCATACGGCCCCTTATTTCCATTTCATCTTACTCTCTATCTCTTTTGTAATCCAGGGAGCTCTGGCTTTAGTTGCCCTACCTTTATTTATTAGGAATACCTTTATATATATATATATTCTTTTATTCGTTCATGGGATGTGGGCGTCGCTGGCGAGGCCAGCATTTATTGCCCATCCCTAATTGCCCTTGAGAAGGTGGTGGTGAGCTGCCTTCTTGAACTGCTGCAGTCTGTGTGGTGAAGGTTCTCCCACAGTGCTGTTAGGAAGGGAGTTCCAGGATTTTGACCCAGCGACGATGAAGGAACGGCGATAGATTTCCAAGTCGGGATGGTGTGTGACTTGGAGGGGAATGTGCAGATGGTGCTGTTCCCATGTGCCTGCTGCTCTTGTCCTTCTAGGTGGTAGAGGTCGCGGGTTTGGGAGGTGCTGTTGAAGAAGCCTTGGTGAGTTGCTGCAATGCATCCTGCGGATGGTACACACTGCAGCCACAGTGCGCCGGTGGTGAAGGGAGTGAATGTTTAGGGTGGTGGATGAGGTGCCAATCAAGCGGGCTGCTTTGTCCTGGATGGTGTCAAGCTTCTTGAGTGTTGTTGGAGCTGCACTCATCCAAGCAAGTGGAGAGTATTCCATCACACTCCTGACTTGTGCCTTGTAGATGGTGGAAAGGCTTTGGGGAGTCAGGAGGTGAGTCACTCGCCGCAGAATACCCAGCCTCTGACCTGCTCTCGTAGCCACAGTATTTATATGACTGGTCCAGTTAAGTTTCTTGTCAATGGTGACCCCCAGGATGTTGATGGTGGGGGATTCGGCGATGGTAATGCCGTTGAATGTCAAGGGGAGGTGGTTAGACTCTCTCTTGTTGGAGATGGTCATTGCCTGGCACTTGTCTGGCGCAAATGTTACTTGCCACTTATAAGCCCAAGCCTGGATGTTATCCAGGTCTTGCTGCATGCGGGCTCGGACTGCTTCATTATTTAAGGGGTTGCGAATGGAACTGAACACTATGCAATCATCAGCGAACATCCCCATTTCTGACCTTATGATGGAGGGAAGGTCATTGTTGAAGCAGCTGAAGATGGTTGGGCCTAGGACACTGCCCTGAGGAACTCCTGTAGCAATGTCCTGGGGCTGGGATGATTGGCCTCCAACAACCACTGCCATCTTCCTTTGTGATAGGTATGACTCCAGCCACTGGAGAGTTTTCCCCCTAATTCCCATTGACTTCAATTTTACTGGGGCTCCTTGGTGCCACACTCGGTCAAATGCTGCCTTGATGTCAAGGGCAGTCACTCTCACCTCACCTCTGGAATTCAGCTCTTTTGTCCATGTTTGGACCAAGGCTATAATGAGGTCTGGAGCCGACTGTCCTGGCGGAACCCATATATATTAATGACTTTGACTCGGGTGTACAGGGCACAATTCCAAATTTGCAGATGACACAAAACTTGGAAGGGGAGTGAACAGTGAGGAGGATAATGATAGACTTGAAGAGGACACGAATAGGCTGGTAGAATAGGCGAACACGTGGCAGATGTAATTTAACGCAGAAAAATGCGAAGTGATATATTTCGGTAGGGAGAACGAGGAGAGGCAATATAAACTAAAGGGTACAAGTCTAAAAGGGGTACAGGAACAGAGAGATCTGGGGGTATCTGTGCACAAGTCGTTGAAGGTGGCAGGACAGGTTGAGAAAGCAGTTAAAAAAGCTTGCAGGATCCTGGGCTTTATAAATAAAGACAGAGGGCGCTAAATTGGGCCATATAGCACCCGTTGTTTCGGTGCTACACGGCCTCTCAGACATCCAAGATGGTGTCTTGGATGCGCACGCATGTTTCCTGCGTTACGTGCGCCAGGCTCCATTTTGGTGTAGGTGTTAGTGCAGGCGCAGATAACGAATGTTGGAATCATGTAAAGTAGGAGAAAATGGCTTCAATCAGTGTGCAACACTGATTTGAAGTGATAGACGCCATTTTGGGATTTAACGTTCAACTCAATGCATGGTCTTAACCCCGACCATCTGACGTGTCTTAGAGTGCCTGGAGGACCCACCACCAGCGCTATTTAAAGGGACCATGCAGGATTTACAGGTTAGTGGATGGATTATTGCTTCTGGCTGCCGAGACATTCGTCACTGTTTTTGGAGGTCTCCTAGACTTCAATAATAGGACGTGGGGACATAGCCTAACATTTAGAGCCAGGAGTGGAGGAGTGAAGTTAGGAAATGCTTCTACACGCAAAGGGTGGGAGACGTTTGGAACGCTTTTCTGCAGACGGCAGTTGATGCTAGCTCACTTGTGAATGTTAAATCTGAGATTGATCGATTTCTGTGAACCATGGGTATTAAGGGATATGGGGTGAAGGCGGGTATATGGAGTTAGGTCATAGGTCAACCATGATCTCATTGAATGCTGGAGTCTATAATTAAGGATAGGGTGACTGAACACCTCGAGAATTTTCAGTTAATCAGAGAGAGCCAGCATGGATTTGTGAAAGGTAGGTCGTGCCTGACAAACCTGATTGAATTTTTTGAAGAGGTGACTAAAGTAGTGGACAGGGGAATGTCAATGGATGTTATTTATATGGACTTCCAGAAGGCATTTGATAAGGTCCCACATAAGAGACTGTTAGCTAAGATCGAAGCCCATGGAATCAAGGGAAAAGTACGGACTTGGTTAGGAAGTTGGCTGAGCGAAAGGTGACAGAGAGTAGGGATAATGGGTAGGTACTCACATTGGCAGGATGTGACTGGTGGAGTCCCGCAGGGATCTGTCGTGGGGCCTCAATTATTCACAATATTTATTAACGACTCAGATGAAGGCATAGAAAGTCTCATATCTAAGTTTGCCGATGACACAAAGATTGGTGGCATTGTAAGCAGTGTAGATGAAAACATAAAATTACAAAGCGATATTGGTGAATGGGCAAAACTGTGGCAAATGGAATTCAATGTAGACAAATGTGAGGTCATCCACTTTGGATCAAAAAAGGATAGAACAGGGTACTTTCTAAATGATAAAAATTAAAAACAGTGGATGTCCAAAGGGACCGAGGGGTTCAGGTACATCGATCATTGAAGTATCATGAACAGGTGCAGAAAATAATCAATAAGGCTAATGGAATGCTGGCCTTTATATCCAGAGGACTGGAGTACAAGGGGGCAGAAGTTATGCTGCAGCTATACAAAACCCTGGTTAGACCGCACCTGGAGTACTGTGAGCAGTTCTGGGCACCGCACCTTCAGAAGGACATATTGGCCTTGGAGGGAGTGCAGCGTAGGTTTACTAGAATGATACCCAGACTTCAAGGGTTAAGTTACGAGGAGAGATTACACAAATTGGGGTTGTATTCTCTAGAGTTTAGAAGGTTAAGAGGTGATCTGATCGAAGTTTATAAGATATTAAGGGGAACAGATAGGGTGGAAAGAGAGAAACTATTTCCGCTGGTTGGGGATTCTAGGAGTAGGGGGAACAGTCTAAAAATTAGAGCCAGACCTTTCAGGAGCGAGATTAGAAAACATTTCTACACACAAAGGGTGGTAGAAGTTTGGAACTCTCTTCCGCAAACAGCAACTGATACTAGCTCAATTGCTAAATTTAAATCTGAGATGGATAGCTTTTTGGCAACCAAAGGTATTAAGGGATATGGGCCAAAGGCAGGTATATGGAGCTAGATCACAGATCAGCCATGATCTTATCAAATGGCGGAGCAGGCACGAGGGGCTGAATGGCCTACTCCTGTTCCTATGTTCCTAACAGGCTCGAGGGGCTAAATGTCACTGCCACTTGCTGCCTCTTGATATGCGCCACCTTCTCCTGCAAGAAATCGGGACATGTGTCTGGGTGATGTGCCTATCATGGTTGAATAGCTGCCAGTGCGTGTGGCCTGTGAGTTGTGGGTGGGCGACTTGAAACAGTGGTAATGTGTAAGGGTGAGAGGAAGCATCTGGTTGGAAGAGTTGAGTACTGATGGAAAGAGTTTGTTGGTGTGTGGGTGATGGGGGTGTAGTGTGTGGTGCAGTTGGTAGGAGACGCCACTTGACAGTTGACCTCACTCACCTTGACCACTCATGTCAAAGCATTGAACTTCTTCCTGCACTGCATCCATGTTCATGATGCTGTGAGCCTGGCATTGACTGCGTCCCCCGCTGCCTCCCACTGCCTTTTGGGTATATGTCTGGAGGGTCTCTTGCCCCCCGCCTCCCCTGCCCCTGCGGATTTAGGATGTCCCTCCTTCTGTCCACCTCTTGCACCCAAGGCCTCCAGTGCATCAGCAGAGAACCTTGGTTCATGCATTCTCGCAGGCCTGTTACCAACTTTATTCAATGTTTTAACATAACTCATCAGTGTGTAAACATAGGGATGGGACCTGCATCTGTGTTTTACGTGTGCGATGTCTGATCTCCGTTCAGACTCCGTGCAGACAGTAGACTGTTATTTTCAGCAAATAACAGGTACCAGCTACCTTTAAGAGATTGAGCTCCCTCTGGTGGGTGAAAGTGTGAATTGCATTGATTCCACGTGCAAGGCCCGGAATGGAAGGCTGATTATCAGCGGGTAATTGCTCCCTTGGGACCAAACGTGCGTCCTGCCTGCCCAGGGTCCGTCGGGCATGGGGTGTTAGCGCATCGCGTTACCACCACCCAAAACAGACCCTTATCGAATTTTTCCCCCATAGAGTACAAAAGTATGGAAGTCATGTTGAACCTTTATAAAACACTGGTTCAACCACTGCTGGAGTATTGTGTCCATTTCTGGGCACTGCACTTTAGGAAGGATGTGAAGGCCTTAGAGAGGGTGCAGAAGGAATTTACTAGAATGATTCCAGGGATGAGGGACTTTAGTTACGTGGATAGACTGGGGTGTTCTTCTTGGACCAGAGAAGGTTGCGAGGAGATTTGATAGAGGTGTTCAAAATCATGAAGGGTCAAGGACCAGAGGACATAGATTTAAGGTGATCGGCAAAAGAACCAAATGTGACATGAGGAAAAACTTTTTTACACAGTGAGTGGTTATGATCTGGAATGCACTGCCCGAGGGGGTGGTGGAGGCAGATTCAATCATGGCCTTCAAAAGGGAACTGGGTAAGGACTTAAACGAAAAAAAATTGCAGGGCTACAGGGATAGAGCAGGGGAGTGGGACTATCTGGATTGCTCTTGCATAGAGCCAGCGTGGACTCGATGGGCCGAATGGCCTCCTTCCGTGCTGTAACCTTTCTATGATTCTACAGGCCATCAACTAGTGGGAAGGAGATAGAGGAGCAAATTTGCAGGGAAATTACAGAGATGTGCAAGAACTATAGAGTAGTGATAATGGGGGGGACTTCAACTATCCTAATATAGACTGGGATAGTAATAGAGTAAAGGGCAAAGAGGGGGAGGAATTTATGAAGTGTGTTCAGGAGAACTTTCTTGATCAGTATGTTTCAGGCCCAATGAGGAAGGAGGCATTGCTGGATCTGGTTCTGGGGAATGAGGTGGGTCAAGTGGAGCAAGTGTCAGTGGGGGAACATTTAGGGAACAGTGATCATAATATCATAAGGTTTAGATTAATTATGGAAAAGGACAAGGAGCAATCTAGAGTAAAAATATTTAATTGGAGGAGGGCCAATTTCAGTGAGAACGGATCTGGCCCGGGTAAATTGGATTCACAGATTGGCAGGCAAAACTGTAATCAAACAATGGGCGGCCTTTGAAGAGGAGATGGTTCAGGTACAGTCTAGGTACATTCCCACGATAGGGATAGGTAGGGCAACTAAAGACAGAGCTCCCTGGATGACGAAAGAGAGAGAGAGTAAGATGAAGCAGAGAAAGGTGGCATACGACAGATGTCAGGTTGATAACACAAGTGAGAACCAGGCTGAATATAGAAAGTCCAGAGGGGAAGTGAAAAGGAAATAAGAGGGTCAAAGAGAGAGTATGAGAATAGACTGGTGGGTAACAGAAAAGGGAATCCAAAAGTCTTCTATAGCTATATAAATAGTAAACGGGTAGTAAGAGGAGGGGTGGGACTGATTAGGGACCATAATGGAGATCTACTCATGGAGGCAGAGGGCATGGCTAAATGAGTACTTTGCATCTGTCTTTACCAAGGAAGAAAATGCTAACAAAGTCACAGTAAAAGAGGAGGTAGTTGAGATACTGGATGGACTAAAAATTGATAAAGAGGAGGTACTAGAAAGGCTGGTTGTACTTAAAGTAGATAAGTCACCCGGTCCGGATGGGATGCATCCTAGGTTGCTGAGGGAAGTGAGGGTGGAAATTGTGGAGGTACTGGCCATAATCTTCCAAACATCCTTAGATACGGGGGTGGTGCCAGAGGACTGGAGAATTGTAAATGTTACACCCTTGTTCAAAAAAGGGTGTAAGGATAAACCCAGCAACTACAGGCCAGTCAGTTTAACCTCGGTGGTGGGGAAAGATTTAGAAACGATAATCCGGGACAGAATTAACAGTCACTTGGACGAGTGGAGTGTGGATTAATAAAGGAAAGGCAGCACGATTTGTTAAAGGCAAATCGTGTTTAACTACTTGATTGAGTTTTTTGATGAGGGCAATGTAGTTGATGTGTTGTATATGGACTTCCAAAGTTGTTATGATAAAGTGCCGCATAATAGGGCTTGTCATCAAAGTTGAAGCCCATGGAATAAAAGGGCAGTGGCAGCATGGATAGGAAATTGGCTCAGTGACAGAAACAGAGAATAGTGGTGAACGGTTGTTTTTCGGACTGGAGGGAGGTGTTCCCCAGGCGTCGGTACCGGGACCACTGCTTTTCTTGATATATATCAATGACTTGGTCTTGGGAGTACAGGGCACAATTTCAAAATTTGCAGATGAAACAAAACTTGGAAGTGCAGTAAACAGTGAGGAGGATAGTGATAGACAGGCTGGTGGAATGGGCGGACACGTGGCAGATGAATTTAATGCATTAGATTAAAAGGTATGATGGTAGATAAGCAATGGCAAACATTTAAAGAAATATTTCAATATCCTCAAACACAATGCACATTCTATCGAGAAACTACAAACTCCACGGGAAAATTGATCATCCGTGACTAAATAAAGAAGTTAAGGATAGTATTAGATTAAAAGCAGAGGCCTATAATGTTGCCAACAAGAGTAAGAATCTTACAACACAGGTTATAGTCA